>NC_052344.1:21986646-21994146 GCF_016432855.1 Salvelinus namaycush | reverse complement strand
GTAGAATAGTACAACTAGACTGGTAAACTGGACCAAATGGGTAGAATAATCCAACTAGACTGGTAAACTGGACCAAATGGGTAGAATAGTCCAACTAGACTGTTAAACTGGACCAAATGGGTAGAATAATCCAACTAGACTGGTAAACTGGACCAAATGGGTAGAATAATCCAACTAGACTGGTAAACTGGACCAAATGGGTAGAATAATCCAACTAGACTGGTAAACTGTACCAAATGGGTTGATATAGAACCAGAGACTTGTTAGGTTAACACCACAGGAGGCTGCTGAAGGGAGGACGGCTCATAATAATGGAATGGCTTGGAAACCATGGAAACCGTGTGTTTGATGTATTTTGACACCATTCCATTAATTCCACTCCAGCCTTTATCACCAGCCCGTCCTCCCCAGTTAAGGTGTCACCAACCTCCTGTGGTTAACACATATTTAGACTAAGTAACATTAGACTGACCACCAGGATCCTAGGTTGATTTCCTAGAATAGAGTGTCTGGCAGCACAAGGCTAGATTGATAGAGGACAGATATAGATCATCTGGTAGGGGTGACAGTACATCAGCATACAACTCAGATGTCCAGTATTGCTAATGACTAACATTGTAGTAGAGGTATGTGTTCTGCTGTGGTAGGGTTTCCTGCTCAGTGTGTCAGTAGTGGGTCACAGTGGCACTAGACTGCCAGTAGGGTTGAGTCTCGTAGAATACACTGTCTATGAATGTGAGACTATATTGATAATGGATTGTATAGATTACATAGAACTGTGTGCAGTATATACAATAATACGCATCTCAGATTTCCAGGTATTGAGAGTGACGAACATCGTTAGAGGTGTCACCACAGTGCCAGTAGGGCTGGGTCACAGTGTCACCACAGTGCCAGTAGGGCTGGGTCACAGTGTCACCACAGCGCCAGTAGGGCTGGGTCACAGTGTCACCACAGTGCCAGTAGGGCTGGGTCACAGTGTCACCACAGCGCCAGTAGGGCTGGGTCACAGTGTCACCACAGTGCCAGTAGGGCTGGGTCAAAGTGTCACCACAGCGCCAGTAGGGCTGGGTCACAGTGTCACCACAGCGCCAGTAGGGCTGGGTCACAGTGTCACCACAGTGCCAGTAGGGCTGGGTCACAGTGTCACCACAGTGCCAGTAGAGCTGGGTCACAGTGTCACCACAGCGCCAGTAGGGCTGGGTCACAGTGTCACCACAGTGCCAGTAGGGCTGGGTCACAGTGTCAGCACAGTGCCAGTAGGGCTGGGTCACAGTGTCACCACAGCGCCAGTAGGGCTGGGTCACAGTGTCACCACAGTGCCAGTAGGGCTGGGTCACAGTGTCACCACAGAGCCAGTAGAGCTGGGTCACAGTGTCACCACAGTGCCAGTAGGGCTGGGTCACAGTGTCACCACAGTGCCAGTAGAGCTGGGTCACAGTGTCACCACAGCGCCAGTAGGGCTGGGTCACAGTGTCACCACAGCGCCAGTAGGGCTGGGTCACAGTGTCACCACAGCGCCAGTAGGGCTGGGTCACAGTGTCACCACAGCGCCAGTAGAGCTGGGTCACAGTGTCACCACAGTGCCAGTAGGGCTGGGTCACAGTGTCACCACAGTGCCAGTAGGGCTGGGTCACAGTGTCACCACAGTGCCAGTAGGGCTGGGTCACAGTGTCACCACAGTGCCAGTAGAGCTGGGTCACAGTGTCACCACAGCGCCAGTAGGGCTGGGTCACAGTGTCACCACAGTGCCAGTAGGGCTGGGTCACAGTGTCACCACAGCGCCAGTAGGGCTGGGTCACAGTGTCACCACAGTGCCAGTAGGGCTGGGTCACAGTGTCACCACAGTGCCAGTAGGGCTGGGTCACAGTGTCACCACAGCGCCAGTAGGGCTGGGTCACAGTGTCACCACAGTGCCAGTAGGGCTGGGTCACAGTGTCACCACAGTGCCAGTAGGGCTGGGTCACAGTGTCACCACAGCGCCAGTAGGGCTGGGTCACAGTGTCACCACAGTGCCAGTAGGGCTGGGTCACAGTGTCACCACAGTGCCAGTAGGGCTGGGTCACAGTGTCACCACAGTGCCAGTAGGGCTGGGTCACAGTGTCACCACAGTGCCAGTAGGGCTGGGTCACAGTGTCACCACAGTGCCAGTAGGGCTGGGTCACAGTGTCACCACAGCGCCAGTAGAGCTGGGTCACAGTGTCACCACAGTGCCAGTAGGGCTGGGTCACAGTGTCACCACAGTGCCAGTAGAGCTGGGTCACAGTGTCACCACAGTGCCAGTAGGGCTGGGTCACAGTGTCACCACAGTGCCAGTAGGGCTGGGTCACAGTGTCACCACAGTGCCAGTAGGGCTGGGTCACAGTGTCACCACAGTGCCAGTAGGGCTGGGTCACAGTGTCACCACAGTGCCAGTAGGGCTGGGTCTGAATGGGGACTGGGTGTGTTTGGCCGGGTCGTTCTGAGAAACGCTGAGCATCTCTCTATACTTCCCAGGGACACTCAGAATGTGTCAACTGCCCAGGAGAAGCCAGGGGAGGCTAGGAGCTATTTCTGGAGGTGCTAGAAGTAGGGGACGCATGACAGAGACAAGGGACAGGGATAATGGTTGTGGGGGGACATTAAGACAGAGACAAGGGACAGGGTACTGGTTATGGGGGGACATTAAGACAGAGACAAGGGGTAGGGTACTGGTTGTGGGGGACATTAAGACAGAGACAAGGGGTAGGGTACTGGTTGTGGGGGACATTAAGACAGAGACAAGGGGCAGGGTACTGGTTGTGGGGGGACATTAAGACAGAGACAAGGGGCAGGGTGCTGGTTGTGTGTGGACATTAAGACAGAGACAAGGGGCAGGGGTACTGGTTATGGGGGGACATTAAGACAGAGACAAGGGGTAGGGTACTGGTTGTGTGGGGACATTAAGACAGAGACAAGGGGCAGGGTACTGGTTGTGGGGGACATTAAGACAGAGACAAGGGGCAGGGTACTGGTTGTGGGGGACATTAAGACAGAGACAAGGGGCAGGGTACTGGTTGTGGGGGACATTAAGACAGAGACAAGGGGCAGGGTACTGGTTATGGGGGGACATTAAGACAGAGACAAGGGACAGGGGTACTGGTTATGGGGGGACATTAAGACAGAGACAAGGGACAGGGGTACTGGTTATGGGGGGACATTAAGACAGAGACAAGGGACAGGGGTACTGGTTATGGGGGGACATTAAGACAGAGACAAGGGGTAGGGTACTGGTTGTGTGGGGACATTAAGACAGAGACAAGGGGTAGGGTACTGGTTGTGGGGGACATTAAGACAGAGACAAGGGGCAGGGTACTGGTTATGGGGGACATTAAGACAGAGACAAGGGGCAGGGTACTGGTTATGGGGGACATTAAGACAGAGACAAGGGGTAGGGTACTGGTTGTGTGGGGACATTAAGACAGAGACAAGGGGTAGGGTACTGGTTGTGGGGGACATTAAGACAGAGACAAGGGGCAGGGTACTGGTTGTGGGGGACATTAAGACAGAGACAAGGGGCAGGGTACTGGTTGTGGGGGGACATTAAGACAGAGACAAGGGGCAGGGTACTGGTTGTGTGGGGACATTAAGACAGAGACAAGGGGTAGGGTACTGGTTGTGGGGGACATTAAGACAGAGACAAGGGACAGGGTACTGGTTATGGGGGGACATTAAGACAGAGACAAGGGGCAGGGTACTGGTTGTGGGGGACATTAAGACAGAGACAAGGGGCAGGGTACTGGTTGTGGGGGGACATTAAGACAGAGACAAGGGGCAGGGTACTGGTTGTGGGGGGACATTAAGACAGAGACAAGGGGCAGGGTACTGGTTATGGGGGGGACATTAAGACAGAGACAAGGGGCAGGGTACTGGTTGTGTGGGGACATTAAGACAGAGACAAGGGGCAGGGTACTGGTTATGTGGGGGACATTAAGACAGAGACAAGGGGCAGGGTACTGGTTATGGGGGACATTAAGACACTGACAAAAGACGTTTGGCCAAAAGAGCTAATTAACTCAACTCAACCTGAACCTGAACCCAACCCTTGAGTCAGGGACAGTAGGACAGGGGTTAGTGGTCGTGGGGAGACACCAAGAAGGCAAAACACCAAGTCAACCATTCAGCCTAAACATAAACCGGTAGTTAGCTACACTCAACTTATACTGAACTCAACCTATCCTGAACTCAACCTATCCTGAACTCAACCTATCCTGAACTCAACCTATGCTGAACTCAACCTATACTGAACTCAACCTATACTGAACTCAACCTATCCTGAACTCAACCTATCCTGAACTCAACCTATACTGAACTCAACCTATACTGAACTCAACCTATACTGAACTCAACCTATCCTGAACTCAACCTATACTGAACTCAACCTATACTGAACTCAACCTATACTGAACTCAACCTATACTGAACTCAACCTATACTGAACTCAACCTATCCTGAACTCAACCTATACTGAACTCAACCTATCCTGAACTCAACCTATACTGAACTCAACCTATACTGAACTCAACCTATACTGAACTCAACCTATACTGAACTCAACCTATCCTGAACTCAACCTATCCTGAAGTCAACCTATCCTGAACTCAACCTATCCTGAACTCAACCTATACTGAACTCAACCTATACTGAGCTCAACCTATCCTGAACTCAACCTATCCTGAACTCAACCTATCCTGAACTTAACCTATCCTGAACTCAACCTATACTGAACTCAACCTATCCTGAACTCAACCTATCCTGAACTTAACCTATCCTGAACTCAACCTATACTGAAGTCAACCTATACTGAACTCAACCTATACTGAACTCAACCTATCCTGAACTCAACCTATCCTGAACTCAACCTATACTGAACTCAACCTATACTGAACTCAACCTATCCTGAACTCAACCTATACTGAACTCAACCTATCCTGAACTCAACCTATCCTGAACTCAACCTATCCTGAACTCAACCTATCCTGAACTTAACCTATCCTGAACTCAACCTATCCTGAACTCAACCTATACTGAACTCAACCTATCCTGAACTCAACCTATACTGAACTCAACCTATACTGAACTCAACCTATCCTGAACTCAACCTATCCTGAACTCAACCTATCCTGAACTTAACCTATCCTGAACTCAACCTATACTGAACTCAACCTATCCTGAACTCAACCTATCCTGAACTTAACCTATCCTGAACTCAACCTATACTGAACTCAACCTATACTGAACTCAACCTATACTGAACTCAACCTATCCTGAACTCAACCTATACTGAACTCAACCTATACTGAACTCAACCTATCCTGAACTTAACCTATCCTGAACTCAACCTATACTGAACTCAACCTATACTGAACTAAACCTATACTGAACTCAACCTATACTGAACTCAACCTATCCTGAACTTAACCTATCCTGAACTCAACCTATACTGAACTCAACCTATCCAGAACTCAACCAATACTGAACTCAACCTATCCTGAACTCAACCTATCCTGAACTCAACCTATACTGAACTCAACCTATACTGAACTCAACCTATCCTGAACTCAACCTATCCTGAACTCAACCTATACTGAACTCAAACATCAATACAATCAGCCAATCTCTTCTGACAGTTGGTGTCTTCTCTTATGTTGTCATGGGGAGACACCAAGTCAACCAACACAATTAGTTAGCTACCCTCAACCTAAACTCAACTTAACCATACAGGAGATATAAACTCAGGCTCAACCCCTGCAGTCTCCTGACAGGTGACCAACTGAAGAATTACCTCAGGATCAAAGGTCAAAGTTGGCTTACAGTAATAGTCTGTCAGAGTGAAGAACACAACTTTACTGTCTGTTCAAAAGAAGTGACCTCAGGGTGACCTTAAAGTCTCCAACTGTTTTAAAACATCTCCTTGTGGATTAATGGTAAATCCCTAAAGGCCCCTCCTGGAATGTCCTGGCCAACAGAATTACACAAGATGACACAGCACATACTGTCATTTACACTAAACTGTGATTCTCCCGGGTCATCACACAGACGGTAATAAGCAGAGGATAATCAAGTTCAGACTTGACACGGTCTCTCAGAATGACATGACACTAGGCTGGTGGTGGTGAGATGTTCTGGCCTTTCATCGAATTATAACAGAGTGGTGCTAGCAAATTATCCTGGGCCTGTATTCACGAAGCATCTCAGAGTGGTTCTAGTCCAGGATAGAGCAACGAGAGGGTCTCTGGTTCTAGTCCAGGATGGAGCAACGAGAGGGTCTCTGGTTCTAGTCCAGGATAGAGCAACGAGAGGGTCTCTGGTTCTAGTCCAGGATAGAGCAACGAGAGGGTCTCTGGTTCTAGTCCAGGATGGAGCAACGAGAGGGTCTCTGGTTCTAGTCCAGGAAGGACCAACGAGAGGGTCTCTGGTTCTAGTCCAAGATGGAGCAACGAGAGGGTCTCTGGTTCTAGTCCAGGATAGAGCAACGAGAGGGTCTCTGGTTCTAGTCCAGGATAGAGCAACGAGAGGGTCTCTGGTTCTAGTCCAGGATGGAGCAACGAGAGGGTCTCTGGTTCTAGTCCAAGATGGAGCAACGAGAGGGTCTCTGGTTCTAGTCCAGGATGGAGCAACGAGAGGGTCTCTGGTTCTAGTCCAGGATGGAGCAACGAGAGGGTCTCTGGTTCTAGTCCAGGATGGAGCAACGAGAGGGTCTCTGGTTCTAGTCCAGGATAGAGCAACGAGAGGGTCTCTGGTTCTAGTCCAGGATAGAGCAACGAGAGGGTCTCTGGTTCTAGTCCAGGATGGAGCAACGAGAGGGTCTCTGGTTCTAGTCCAGGATGGAGCAACGAGAGGGTCTCTGGTTCTAGTCCAGGATAGAGCAACGAGAGGGTCTCTGGTTCTAGTCCAGGATGGAGCAACGAGAGGGTCTCTGGTTCTAGTCCAGGATGGAGCAACGAGAGGGTCTCTGGTTCTAGTCCAGGATGGAGCAACGAGAGGGTCTCTGGTTCTAGTCCAGGATAGAGCAACGAGAGGGTCTCTGGTTCTAGTCCAGGATGGAGCAACGAGAGGGTCTCTGGTTCTAGTCCAGGATAGAGCAACGAGAGGGTCTCTGGTTCTAGTCCAGGATAGAGCAACGAGAGGGTCTCTGGTTCTAGTCCAGGATAGAGCAACGAGAGGGTCTCTGGTTCTAGTCCAGGATGGAGCAACGAGAGGGTCTCTGGTTCTAGTCCAGGATAGAGCAACGAGAGGGTCTCTGGTTCTAGTCCAGGATAGAGCAACGAGAGGGTCTCTGGTTCTAGTCCAGGATAGAGCAACGAGAGGGTCTCTGGTTCTAGTCCAGGATGGAGCAACGAGACGGTCCCTGCTTCACCCTCCACGCTGCACCATAGTCAGCTTCACTCCTGCTTCACCCTCCACACTGCACCATAGACAGCTTCACTCCTGCTTCACCCTCCACACTGCACCATAGACAGCTTCACTCCTGCTTCACTC
>NC_052344.1:21936646-21981646 GCF_016432855.1 Salvelinus namaycush | reverse complement strand
AAACCAGAGTACCAAACCCCTGTCTCTTTCAGCCAAATGGGGAACCAGTCAATAAAACCCTAGTGGGTCTCTAAACCAGAGTAACAAAACCCTGTCTCTTTCAGCCAAATGATGAACCAGCCAATAAAACCCTAGTGGGTCTCTAAACCAGAGTAACAAACCCCTGTCTCTTTCAGCCAAATTATGAACCAGTCAATACAACCCTAGTGGGTCTCTAAACCAGAGTAACAAACCCCTGTCTCTTTCAGCCAAATGATGAACCAGTCAATACAACCCTCGTGGGTCTCTAAACCAGAGGGGAACCAGTCAATAAAACCCTAGTGGGTCTCTAAACCAGAGGGGAACCAGTCAATAAAACCCTAGTGGGTCTCTAAACCAGAGGGGAACCAGTCAATAAAACCCTAGTGGGTCTCTAAACCAGAGTAACAAAACCCTGTCTCTTTCAGCCAAATGATGAACCAGTCAATACAACCCTAGTGGGTCTCTAAACCAGAGTAACAAACCCCTGTCTCTTTCAGCCAAATGGGGAACCAGTCAATAAAACCCTAGTGGGTCTCTAAACCAGAGTACCAAACCCCTGTCTCTTTCAGCCAAATGGGGAACCAGTCAATAAAACCCTAGTGGGTCTCTAAACCAGAGTAACAAACCCCTGTCTCTTTCAGCCAAATTATGAACCAGTCAATACAACCCTAGTGGGTCTCTAAACCAGAGTAACAAACCCCTGTCTCTTTCAGCCAACTGGGGAACCAGTCAATACAACCCTCGTGGGTCTCTAAACCAGAGGGGAACCAGTCAATAAAACCCTAGTGGGTCTCTAAACCAGAGGGGAACCAGTCAATAAAACCCTAGTGGGTCTCTAAACCAGAGGGGAACCAGTCAATAAAACCCTAGTGGGTCTCTAAACCAGAGGGGAACCAGTCAATAAAACCCTAGTGGGTCTCTAAACCAGAGTAACAAACCCCTGTCTCTTTCAGCCAAATGATGAACCAGTCAATAAAACCCTAGTGGGTCTCTAAACCAGAGTAACAAACCCCTGTCTCTTTCAGCCAAATGGGGAACCAGTCAATAAAACCCTAGTCGGTCTCTAAACCAGAGTACCAAACCCCTGTCTCTTTCAGCCAAATGGGGAACCAGTCAATAAAACCCTAGTGGGTCTCTAAACCAGAGTACCAAACCCCTGTCTCTTTCAGCCAAATGGGGAACCAGTCAATAAAACCCTAGTGGGTCTCTAAACCAGAGGGGAACCAGTCAATACAACCCTAGTGGGTCTCTAAACCAGAGGGGAACCAGTCAATACAACCCTAGTGGGTCTCTAAACCGGAGGGGAACCAGTCAATACAACCCTAGTGGGTCTCTAAACCAGAGGGGAACCAGTCAATAAAACCCTAGTGGGTCTCTAAACCAGAGGGGAACCAGTCAATAAAACCCTAGTGGGTCTCTAAACCAGAGGGGAACCAGTCAATACAACCCTAGTGGGTCTCTAAACCAGAGGGGAACCAGTCAATACAACCCTAGTGGGTCTCTAAACCAGAGTATAGTAGATACATTATCTCTCTTCCCGCCCAGTCAATATTATTAGGTTGTTGAACCTCTATGGTCTCCCAGTGTTCATTCAACAAACCATCCTAGTGTGGTTTCATGCCGTATTTGCGTCTATTTGGTCAACAAATACAGATCTGCTATTTCTGTGTTTAGTCTACTGAACCGTGCTACGTTAGACAGAAGGCCCACTGTTGTATGTAAACAACTAAGGCCACAAACCCAGAATGGAGATTCTTATTGAGATCTAACCACAGAAGAATCTTAGAATGTCTCCAATCTTACACTTACAGAACAATCTGCTAACTGAAGGCAATGCTGGTATGTAGTCTATATAGGGTCATGGGTGGGTTTTAGGTTAAATAGCTGCCTGTTCTCAGAAGGGATTTATGTTCAAAACGTACATACAACATATACAAAACATCAACAACAAACAGAGCTCTCAGACACAGGATCTGGAATGCTTTCTCATAATTCTTCTCCCTTTACCTTCTAGGAATTCAGAGTTTTTGGAAATGAACTTTTTGAAACTTAAAATAATGAAAATAATGAGTTGTTGGTCAGCTGGACCTTTGCCATCAGTTATCCTGAGGGATCATACAGTAGTCAGGTCACGGTAAGGTCAGCATCGTCTGGTTCTAGTATGAGAGATGCTGATAATAGTCAATGATGAATTTATGCATTTCGAAGTTACATTTCTCCAACCCCATCCCTCTGTTTTATACCAAACAAAGTGGCAGGGCGGCTGCTTTGTTGTTTTCCAATGAAGGAGTGGGCCTTTAACCAGTCAGGTCACAGTCAGGTCATAGTCAGGTCATAGTCAGGTCATAGACAGGTTATAGTCAGGTCACAGTCAGGTCTTAGACAGGTTATAGTCAGGTCATAGACAGGTTATAGTCAGGTCATAGTCAGGTCATAGTCAGGTCATAGACAGGTTATAGTCAGGTCATAGTCAGGTCATAGACAGGTTATAGTCAGGTCATAGACAGGTTATAGTCAGGTCATAGACAGGTTATAGACAGGTTATAGTCAGGTCATAGACAGGTTATAGACAGGTTATAGTCAGGTCATAGACAGGTCACAGTCAGGTCATAGTCAGGTCATAGTCAGGTCATAGTCAGGTCATAGTCAGGTCATAGACAGGTTATAGTCAGGTCATAGACAGGTTATAGTCAGGTCACTGATAATTGTAGATGATAAATCTGTGTGTTCAAGCCACCTGTTGGAACAGTCACACGGCTGCCAAACAGACAATGGCACCCTATGCCCTGCATAGTGCACTACTTTTGACCAGGGCCCACAGTGCACTATGTAAGGAATAGCACGCTATCTGGGACGTAGGGAGACTAACTTTGTTTGAGTTGCCCTGTCAGCCCGAGGGAACATCCGGATGTCAGCTATGATCAAACAGCGCTAGCCGCAGGGTCACGGTAGAGGGGCGCCAACCTCGTCCTCGCCTCCGCAATCCTCAAACTGATTATTACCTGAAAAAAAAAATACGAACTTCACTAAAGTACACATTTGAAGCTAATTTTTGTTCGTTTGTTCCTCTTTTCAATACATAAACACACAGAAGCTCATCCTGAGCCCCTAAGTTATGCAGAAACTAAAAGATACTAGTTTCTTTCATACTCAGCAAAAAAAGGGAAACCAACCAGTCAGCTATAATTATCAGCACTGAGACAGAGACAGAAAAGAGTCCCCACAACACAGTGGATTATAATATCAGAGCCTGGAGGTGGAACGTTCCAGTAGTTCTGGAAGGCAGAAGGCAGAGAGGGAACGGGGAGGGCTTCCAGTTGACAGTAAGAACGGGGAGGGCTTCCAGTTGACAGTAAGAACGGGGAGGGCTTCCAGTTGACAGTAAGAACGGGGAGGGCTTCCAGTTGACAGTAAGAACGGGGAGGGCTTCCAGTTGACAGTAAGAACGGGGAGGACTTCCAGTTGACAGTCAGAACGGGGAGGGCTTCCAGTTGACAGTAAGAACGGGGAGGGCTTCCAGTTGACAGTAAGAACGGGGAGGGCTTCCAGTTGACAGTAAGAACGGGGAGGGCTTCCAGTTGACAGTCAGAACGGGGAGTGCTTCCAGTTGACAGTCAGAACGGGGAGGGCTTCCAGTTGACAGTAAGAACGGGGAGGGCTTCCAGTTGACAGTAAGAACGGGGAGGGCTTCCAGTTGACAGTAAGAACGGGGAGGGCTTCCAGTTGACAGTCAGAACGGGGAGGGCTTCCAGTTGACAGTCAGAACGGGGAGGGCTTCCAGTTGACAGTAAGAACGGGGAGGGCTTCCAGTTGACAGTCAGAACGGGGAGGGCTTCCAGTTGACAGTAAGAACGGGGAGGGCTTCCAGTTGACAGTAAGAACGGGGAGGGCTTCCAGTTGACAGTAAGAACGGGGAGGGCTTCCAGTTGACAGTAAGGCTTTTCAATAATCAGAGGCCACAACCAGCCCAGGTATGTTAAACAACCGCCTGCACAGGTCTAAAAGCTGTGCTGCAAAGTTCAGCTTCAACAGAGAGCCTCACTACATCCTGCTTTGAAAAACACCAAGATGAAGCTTTTTTGAGGGAAGAAAAATGATACTCCTTCCTCTTTTTCTGGGAAAAGGCGAAGCGGAAGACTTTCCAGGGATCCAGTCAATTTGTCTAGTTGTCAAGCCTCATATCCTCGGTGACGGACTGAAAGACTGGGGCTTCTTACAGCTTTATGGGTCTTTGTAGTTCAAATCAAATCAAATCCCATTTTATTGCTCACATTCACGTGTGTCGCAAAATGCTTGTTGTAACAGTTATAAAAGATAAGCTGACTGAAAAAATACTTCTCCTGTTTTTTTTTGTGTGGAGACAGTAGCATCCCTACTACTGTATTGACCAATCACACGCCAGGGTCATGTTCAGTGGGGCATAACGTAGCAAAACAGCACGCACATGGGCATTCCTATTGGACTAGTCCAGATAAAACCTCCCCAGTTTCAAAATGTTCCCCTGTTTTGTGCCTACTGAATGTTACGTTCCCCAGTTTCTGTGTTCTGTTTTGTATTTGAGTGTGTGTTTCAGGAGATGGCTTCCTGAAATACTCCCCAACCAGCTGATTGGTCGACAGGCTAATTGGTGATTGGAGCTGACCCCGCCCCCTCGTCAAGAAGCAGCTGACTAATTAACATTGCCACCTGAAGATATAAAAACCAGTGTTCTGTTCAGTAGAGAGGAGATTGGGGGGAGAGGAGAGAGATGAGATAAGGAGTAGAGATTTGGAGATTGAGAGAGAGAAAATTTAGATTGTGATATAGTGTGGGTTGTGTATCAGAAAGTGTGGCATGTACTGTTGTTGTTGGTAGCAGTTTTTCTATGTCCTGTGTTTGTGAGTGTTTGTGAAATCATTAATATTTACTCTGTTTCATTTGTTCCCAGGGGGGAAGGAGAAGGCACTTTGGGAGTGCTTAGGCAAGAGGCCCGAGGGCATACATATACCCGTAGTATATTTACTGTCTAGGCACACTAGGTAAGACCTGGGCGGACCACCCCCTGTATTTTGGTTAGGGCACCAGGCGGTGTTAAGTTAGGTAAGTTAAGTGGGTAGGCAGGTTAGATAGGAGAGGGGGAACTTTGATATTTACTTTCTTTGCTTTGGTTCCGTCCAGCCCCTTTTCCCCATATTACCGTGTAAGAAAATAAATTCTAGTAAACGGTAAATTCTGCTTTTGTGTCATCCTTACTCGCACCTACAGTCCATACCTCTTGCACTTCAGAGAGTTGAGTTGTAGCAGGGAGTTGCGTTCCCTCTTCTCAGAGGCGTGCGTAACATAATGGGGGCTCATCCGGGATTCCATTAAACCCACCGGACCCTGCTGCACTGAGCTCTCTGTGGTTAGTGATTGAGGTGTGATGGTAGGTTGTGAGTTTGGATGACTTGTTTAGTTTGTGTGTTCAGTATATTGCTGTGTACAAGATGGCTGCCTCAGCCATCTCCAAGTTCATTGAAGCGCCCTCTATTGATTGTTTGTTGAGGTTTCGAAAAGTAGACCTTTTAGCTATAGCTGACCATTATGGATTTGTTATCCCTGAGAAAGTCCTAAAGGCTGAGCTTTTGGTGCTAGTCAGGGAGGGATTAGTAAGAGAAAGAATTCTCTCATTGCAAGGAGAGGAGACGGGTAGACCTTCCGATGTCAAGTCGGAGGACAGGGCGAAGGAAGGGGTTGCTCGTACCCCCTTTACATTGCCTCGATTCGATCCTTTATCTTCTGCTTCAGGTCGTTCAGACGGGACCGCTAGGCTAAAGGTGAGGCTGGCCCGGTTAGAAATGGAGCAAAAAGATAAGGAGAGACAGATGCATTTTGATCTTGAAATTAGGAAAATAGAAGCCGACAAGGAGGTGAGGATCCGACAACTGGAGCTAGAAGCTGGCTCCGGTACGACTCCAAAAGCTGCTCATCATCAAGCCCACTTTGATGTAAGTAAAAATATCGCTTTAGTCCCACCATTCCGAGAGTCGGAAGTTGATTCCTATTTCTCTGCGTTTGAGCGTGTGGCCGCTGCGCTGCATTGGCCACTTGAGGTTTGGCCGCTCCTGTTACAATGTAAATTGTCTGGGAAAGCCCAGGAAGTAGTAGCTGCTCTCTCACTGGAAGACAGTTTACATTACGAAACAGTTAAAACTACCGTGTTGCGGGCTTATGAGTTGGTGCCTGAAGCTTATAGACAGCGCTTCAGGAACCACAAGAAACCCTCTCAGCGTACTTTTGTTGAGTTTGCTAGGGACAAAGAGTCTTTGTTTCATCGATGGTGTTCAGCCAGCAAAGCTAACACCTTTGCTGATATTCGGGAGTTGATGCTGTTGGAGGATTTTAAAAGCAACCTCCCTGATAGAATTGTAGTTCATTTAAATGAACAGAAAGTGGTGACATTGGCCCAGGCAGCAGTGTTGGCAGATGAGTATGCTTTGACACACAAGACTGTCTTTGGTGCACCTCGTTTTGAAGGTAGACTGACTACGTCATCAGTGCCTCATTCAGGTCGCTTTTCCTCTGACAAGCCTTTTCATGAGATCCGTGAATGTTTTTACTGTCACCAAAAGGGTCACGTGATTGCGGACTGCCCAGTTTTGAAAAATAAACCGAAACAGTCCCAGTCACCATCCCCAAAAAGGAAAAGTTTGGGTTTAGTCAAGTCTTTGGCTCGTCCGTTGGTCCGAGGTATTGATTCAGCATTTGAGAAACCGGATCCTGTTTATGCTCCGTTTATCTCTACCGGTTGTGTTTCCTTAACTGGAGAACAAGCTGATCAAAAGCCAATTAAAATCTTACGAGACACCGGGGCGGCGCAGTCAGTTATCATTACTGATGCTTTACCCTGGTCTCCTGAAACGTATTGTGGCTCACATGTTATATTACAGGGGATAGAGACAAAAACAGTACCTGTACCATTACACTGGGTCCACTTAGTGTCAGACTTGGTATCAGGACGTTTCCGTGTTGGTGTAGTGTCTACACTGCCAGTAAAAGGAGTCACATTGCTATTAGGGAATGATATTGCTGGTGGTAACGTTACTCCTGTGTTAGAGGTAGTAGACAACCCAGAAATCAAAATTGCAGATGAGAAATTGGTTCAAGCATTTCCACATGTTTTTCCTGCTTGTGTCTTAACGAAGGGCACAATCTCGCAAGCTAGGAGATGTGGTGGATTTGGCTAGTTCCATTTTTGAGAATGTTGAAGTAGAAGACAATGCACCGAGTATTCCTTCTGCAAGTCCGACAGTTTTTACTCCTGTAAAAACTAAGGAAGGGGACTGCGAAATCGCACCCCAATTACATGACATTCTTTTGTCTGTCACCCCTGAGAAGGTGATTGAATGTCAAAAAGGAGACACCAGTCTTCGTAAGTGTTTTGCTTCGGTAATTTCCATTGAGGAAGCTAAAACTAGAGAGACTGCCTACTTTATGGAAGCAGGAGTTTTGATGCGTAAATGGGCAGCTCATGACACTGTTAATGACTGGAGTGAAGTGTGTCAAGTGGTTGTTCCTACACCGTTCCGACAGCAGGTGCTGTCACTCGCCCATGACCAGGCGTGGTCTGGACATTTGGGGATCACAAAGACTTATAACCGGGTCCTTCGTCATTTTTTTTGGCCAGGTTTGAAGTCTGACGTGGTCCAATTTTGTAAAACATGTCACGTATGTCAACTCACTGGGAAAGCGAATCAAACAGTTCCTAGAGCACCGCTCTACCCGATTCCTGTGGTGGGGGAACCGTTTGAAAGAGTGATAGTTGATTGTGTAGGTCCGTTGCCGAAAACCAGGTCAGGTAACCAGTTCCTACTAACAATAATGTGCAGTGCTACTCGATACCCAGAGGCTATTCCTCTCCGTACTATTACGGCTAAGACTGTGGTGAAGGCACTGGTGAAGTTCTTCTCTACGTTTGGACTCCCTAAAGTAATCCAAACAGATCAGGGATCCAACTTTATGTCCAAAATGTTTTCAAATGTGTTAAAGACATTGTGTATTTCCCATCAGGTCTCAAGTCCGTATCATCCAGAGAGTCAAGGGGCTCTCGAACGCTGGCATCAGACGCTGAAGGCAATGCTACGCAAGTATTGTATGGATACCAGTACCGATTGGGATGAGGGGGTGCCCTTTGTCCTATTTGCTATTAGGGAAACGATACAAGAGTCCTTAGGGTTTAGCCCTGCTGACCTTGTGTTTGGACATACCCCAAGGGGTCCGCTGAAAGTGTTGAAGGAGCATATCTTATCTCCTACACCCAGTAGCGCCCCTAAAAATGTGTTGGATTATGTCAGTAAGATGCGGGAGAGACTGCACGCCGCATGTGCGTTGGCCCAAAAGTCTCTTTCCTCTTCGCAAAAACGCATGAAGGTGCATTATGACAAAAAGGCTGTTGGCCGTTCTTTTGCACCAGGGGATCAAGTTTTAGTTTTGTTGCCAATTCCTGGCTCATCTCTGTCAGCACGTTTTTCTGGACCATATCTGGTGGAAAAGAAACTCAGTGACACAAACTATGTGATAAAGACCCCAGATCGAAGGCGTTCTTCCCGTGTGTGTCATGTTAACATGCTAAAAGAATATTATGTACGTGACTCTCCAGACAGCTCCTCAAGTAAGCCGGTCCAGCCCGCCGTCTCCAGTGTGGCTGCGGTGGTGCTGAAGCCTGGCTGGGACCTAGAGGAGGATAAGGAGGATGGGTTGGAGTTACGCCATACGTTACAGCAGTGTGAACGCCTATGTAATTCAGAGATGCTGAAGAAGTTACCCTCTCAAATGGAACATTTGGATAGCGATCAAACTAAGGACCTTATCTTATTGATAAACAGTTTTCTCAGTGTGTTTCAGGACGTTCCAAGTCGCACGTCCATCTTGGAACATGACGTGGATGTGGGCAATGCTGCTCCTATACGTCAGCATCCGTACCGGGTTAATGCAAAGAAAAGGGAGGTAATGAAAAGTGAGGTAGCTTATTTATTACAGAATGACATGGCAAAACCCACTAACAGCTCCTGGAGTTCCCCATGTATTCTTGTTCCTAAGCCTGACGGTACGTCCCGCTTATGCACGGACTATCGTCGTGTAAATGCAGTTACAAAGTCTGATTCTTTTCCTCTACCTCGATTAGATGACTGCATTGATAGAATTGGCTCTGCTGCTTACGTTAGTAAGTTAGATTTGTTAAAAGGTTATTGGCAGGTGCCTCTGACCTCTAGAGCTTCTGACATATCGGCTTTCGTTACGCCTGATAACTTTGTACAATACACTGTGATGCCCTTTGGCATGTGTAATGCACCTGCTACTTTTCAGCGTCTAGTTAACATTGTGTTTGCAGATGTGCCAAATTGTACTGCATACCTTGATGATGTGGTGATACATTCGTCTACTTGGTCTGATCATCTCTCCACTTTGAAAAGTGTGTTTCAGCGGTTGGAGAATGCTTCTTTAACCCTCAATTTGGCCAAGTGTGAGTTTGGGAAGGCTACGGTGACTTACTTAGGGAAACAAGTGGGACAAGGTCAAGTGCGCCCAGTATCTGGCAAGGTGGAGGCAATTGTTGCTTTTCCTGCTCCCACGACTCGACGCCAGTTGCGCAGATTCCTAGGGATGGTAGGGTACTATCGTACATTCTGTAAGAATTTCTCGACGGTAGTAGCTCCCCTTTCATCTCTGCTTAGTCCCAAGGTACCATTTAGGTGGTCCAAGGACTGTAACCATGCTTTTGAGTCCGCTAAAGCGCTACTTTGTAGTACCCCAGTGCTTGCCGCCCCCAACTTTGACAAACCTTTTAAGCTGGAGGTTGACGCTAGTATAGTGGGGGTGGGTGCGGTTCTCTTACAGGAAGATGAAGACGGAGTGGATCGGCCCGTCAGTTTCTTCTCCCGTAAGTTCAACTCGTGTCAGTCAAGGTACTCCACAATTGAACAAGAGACGCTAGCTTTATTGCTAGCCTTACAGTTCTTTGAGGTATATGTGGGATCCAGTGCCTTGCCTGTAATGGTCTTCACGGACCATAATCCTTTAGTGTTCTTAAAGCAAATGTACAATCAGAACCGCCGCCTTATGCGGTGGGCTCTGATTGTACAAGGATATAATGTACAGATAGCCTATGTGAAGGGCTCAGCGAATGTGGTTGCTGACGCTCTATCACGGGTTTACTAACTGGGGAAGCGTTGGGTTTTGTTATTACAAACTGTATGTTTGCAATTTTTGTGGTGGGCGTGTTACGTTCCCCAGTTTCTGTGTTCTGTTTTGTATTTGAGTGTGTGTTTCAGGAGATGGCTTCCTGAAATACTCCCCAACCAGCTGATTGGTCGACAGGCTAATTGGTGATTGGAGCTGACCCCGCCCCCTCGTCAAGAAGCAGCTGACTAATTAACATTGCCACCTGAAGATATAAAAACCAGTGTTCTGTTCAGTAGAGAGGAGATTGGGGGGAGAGGAGAGAGATGAGATAAGGAGTAGAGATTTGGAGATTGAGAGAGAGAAAATTTAGATTGTGATATAGTGTGGGTTGTGTATCAGAAAGTGTGGCATGTACTGTTGTTGTTGGTAGCAGTTTTTCTATGTCCTGTGTTTGTGAGTGTTTGTGAAATCATTAATATTTACTCTGTTTCATTTGTTCCCAGGGGGGAAGGAGAAGGCACTTTGGGAGTGCTTAGGCAAGAGGCCCGAGGGCATACATATACCCGTAGTATATTTACTGTCTAGGCACACTAGGTAAGACCTGGGCGGACCACCCCCTGTATTTTGGTTAGGGCACCAGGCGGTGTTAAGTTAGGTAAGTTAAGTGGGTAGGCAGGTTAGATAGGAGAGGGGGAACTTTGATATTTACTTTCTTTGCTTTGGTTCCGTCCAGCCCCTTTTCCCCATATTACCGTGTAAGAAAATAAATTCTAGTAAACGGTAAATTCTGCTTTTGTGTCATCCTTACTCGCACCTACAGTCCATACCTCTTGCACTTCAGAGAGTTGAGTTGTAGCAGGGAGTTGCGTTCCCTCTTCTCAGAGGCGTGCGTAACACTGAACACGACCCTGTTTTGTCACGGCCAGGCGCCAGCCTCAATCATTTGACATAGAGAGGTCAAAGGTCGGGTGCTAGGCTGTGCTGGTCTCCCATTCACACACACACACACACACACACACACACACACACACACACACACACACACACACACACACACACACACACACACACACACACACACACACACACACACACACACACACACACACCATAAAGAGCCTTTATATGCCAGCCAGCCGTAGCCAAGGCGACTGGGACCGACCAGGGAGATGAGGGGTTGACTGGGTGCCACTACAGCTGTACGTGTGTGTGTGTGTGTGTGTGTGTGTGTGTGTGTGTGTGTGTGTGTGTGTGTGTGTGTGTGTGTGTGTGTGTGTGTGTGTGTGTGTGTGTGTGTGTGTGTGTGTGTGTGTGTGTGTGTGTGTGTGTAGGTGTGATGGTGGACACGTGGCATAGTGTGGTGCTGTCTCTCTGTTTACTCCCTGTGTATGGCTACGTCCCAGTTTTCCACCCTTGCACACACCCATCATAGATTTAAAGGGATAGGGTTGGTATAAGCATTGGCAGGAGGGAGTTTCCATCGTTAATAAATCCATGCAAGAAAGTGTACAAGTTCACACTTCAGGAGAACGGGGATGTAGCCCATGTCTCCTCATCCTGGTCCTAAGACCTCACAGCCAGGGAGGTGCTTCGTGTCTCCTCATCCTGGTACTAAGACCTCACAGCCAGGGAGGTTCTTCGTGTCTCCTCATCCTGGTACTAAGACCTCACAGCCAGGGAGGTGCTTCGTGTCTCCTCATCCTGGTACTAAGACCTCACAGCCAGGGAGGTTCTTCGTGTCTCCTCATCCTGGTACTAAGACCTCACAGCCAGGGAGGTGCTTCGTGTCTCCTCATCCTGGTAGTAAGACCTCACAGCCAGGGAGGTTCTTCGTGTCTCCTCATCCTGGTCCTAAGACCTCACAGCCAGGGAGGTTCTTCGTGTCTCCTCATCCTGGTCCTAAGACCTCACAGCCAGGGAGGTTCTTCGTGTCTCCTCATCCTGGTACTAAGACCTCACAGCCAGGGAGGTTCTTCGTGTCTCCTCATCCTGGTCCTAAGACCTCACAGCCAGGGAGGTTCTTCGTGTCTCCTCATCCTGGTCCTAAGACCTCACAGTCAGGGAGGTGCTTCGTGTCTCCTCATCCTGGTACTAAGACCTCACAGCCAGGGAGGTTCTTCGTGTCTCCTCATCCTGGTACTAAGACCTCACAGTCAGGGAGATGCTTCGTGTCTCCTCATCCTGGTACTAAGACCTCACAGTCAGGGAGGTGCTTCGTGTCTCCTCATCCTGGTACTAAGACCTCACAGTCAGGGAGGTGCTTCGTGTCTCCTCATCCTGGTACTAAGACCTCACAGTCAGGGAGGTGCTATAACCAAGTCTGTTCCTAGGAAGGAGATGAGCTGAACCCCAAGTCTGTTCCTAGAGATGAGCTGAACCCCAAGTATGTTCCTAGAGATGAGCTGAACCCCAAGTCTGTTCCTAGAGAGGAGATGAACCCCAAGTCTGTTCCTAGAGATGAGCTGAACCCCAAGTCTGTTCCTAGAGAGGAGATGAACCCCAAGTCTGTTCCTAGAGAGGAGATGAACCCCAAGTCTGTTCTTAGAGAGGAGCTGAACCCCAAGTCTGTTCCTAGAGAGGAGATGAACCCCAAGTCTGTTCCTAGAGAGAAGATGAACCCCAAGTCTGTTCCTAGAGAGGAGCTGAACCCCAAGTCTGTTCCTAGAGATGAGCTGAACCCCAAGTCTGTTCCTAGAGAGGAGATGAACCCCAAGTCTGTTCCTAGAGATGAGCTGAACCCCAAGTCTGTTCCTAGAGAGGAGATGAACCCAAAGTCTGTTCCTAGAGAGGAGCTGAACCCCAAGTCTGTTCCTAGAGATGAGCTGAACCCCAAGTCTGTTCCTAGGGAGGAGCTGAACCCCAAGTCTGTTCCTAGAGATGAGCTGAACCCCAAGTCTGTTCCTAGGGAGGAGCTGAACCCCAAGTCTGTTCCTAGAGATGAGCTGAACCCCAAGTCTGTTCCTAGAGATGAGCTGAACCCCAAGTCTGTTCCTAGAGAGGAGCTGAACCCCAAGTCTGTTCCTAGGGAGGAGATGAACCCCAAGTCTGTTCCTAGGGAGGAGATGAACCCCAAGTCTGTTCCTAGAGAGGAGCTGAACCCCAAGTCTGTTCCTAGGGAGGAGATGAGCTGAACCCCAAGTCTGTTCCTAGAGATGAGCTGAACCCCAAGTCTGTTCCTAGAGATGAGCTGAACCCCAAGTCTGTTCCTAGAGAGGAGATGAACCCCAAGTCTGTTCCTAGAGATGAGCTGAACCCCAAGTCTGTTCCTAGAGAGGAGATGAACCCCAAGTCTGTTCCTAGAGATGAGCTGAACCCCAGTCTGTTCCTAGAGAGGAGCTGAACCCCAAGTCTGTTCCTAGGGAGGAGATGAGCTGAACCCCAAGTCTGTTCCTAGAGATGAGCTGAACCCCAAGTCTGTTCCTAGAGAGGAGATGAACCCCAAGTCTGTTCCTAGAGAGGAGATGAACCCCAAGTCTGTTCCTAGGAAGGAGATGAGTTGAACCCCAAGTCTGTTCCTAGAGATGAGCTGAACCCCAAGTCTGTTCCTAGAGATGAGATGAACCCCAAGTCTGTTCTTAGAGATGAGCTGAACCCCAAGTCTGTTCCTAGAGAGGAGATGAACCCCAAGTCTGTTCTTAGAGATGAGCTGAACCCCAAGTCTGTTCCTAGAGAGGAGATGAACCCCAAGTCTGTTCCTAGAGAGGAGATGAACCCCAAGTCTGTTCCTAGAGATGAGCTGAACCCCAAGTCTGTTCCTAGAGAGGAGCTGAACCCCAAGTCTGTTCCTAGAGATGAGCTGAACCCCAAGTCTGTTCCTAGAGATGAGCTGAACCCCAAGTCTGTTCCTAGGAAGGAGCTGAACCCCAAGTCTGTTCCTAGAGAGGAGCTGAACCCCAAGTCTGTTCCTAGGAAGGAGCTGAACCCCAAGTCTGTTCCTAGAGAGGAGCTGAACCCCAAGTCTGTTCCTAGAGATGAGCTGAACCCCAAGTCTGTTCCTTGAGATGAGCTGAACCCCAAGTCTGTTCCTAGAGATGAGCTGAACCCCAAGTCTGTTCCTAGAGAGGAGCTGAACCCCAAGTCTGTTCCTAGAGATGAGCTGAACCCCAAGTCTGTTCCTAGAGAGGAGATGAACCCCAAGTCTGTTCCTAGAGAGGAGCTGAACCCCAAGTCTGTTCCTAGAGAGGAGCTGAACCCCAAGTCTGTTCCTAGAGAGGAGTTAGTTGTTTCTTTGTAAAGGTTCTGTACACAACATACTCCCACAGCACTCTAAAGGTGAATGTATCTGTCAGTTACTTGGCATGACATTAACACTGTCCATCAACGTGTCAGTACAGTTGCCTTTGAGAGGGAGGCGCACACACACACACACACACACACACACACACACACACACGCACACGCACACGCACACGCACACACACGCACACACGCACACACGCTATAGCTTTGATTTGGGGACTTTGTCACAACAAAGTTGCTACACTTCCCTGTTCAACGGGTGGGGAACCTCCTTCCCTTGTCATGCAAACCAAGCACCTCTACATTACCGGTAGTTGAGTCTTTCTTTGCACGAATGTTTTGTTTCTGCGTCGTGACAAATGAGCAGTGTGTGTGACAATGTGTGTGAGAGTGTGTGTGTGTGACAGTGTGTGTGTGTGTGTGTGTGTGTGTGTGACAGTGTATGTGTGTGGCAGTGTGTGTGACAGTGTGTGTGAGAGTGTGTGTGTGTGACAGTGTGTGTGTGTGTGTGTGTGTGTGTGTGTGTGTGTGTGTGTGTGTGTGTGTGTGTGACAGTGTGTGTGTGTGACAGTGTGTGTGTGTGTGTGGCAGTGTGTGTGACAGTGTGTGTGACAGTGTGTGTGGCAGTGTGTGTGGCAGTGTGTGTGACAGTGTGTGTGTGTGACAGTGTGTGTGACAGTGTGTGTGACAGTATGTGTGACAGTGTGTGTGACAGTGTGTGTGTGGCAGTGTGTGTGTGGCAGTGTGTGTGACAGTGTGTGTGTGATAGTGTGTGTGGCAGTGTGTGTGACAGTGTGTGTGACAGTGTGTGTGACAGTGTGTGTGACAGTGTGTGTGTGTGTGTGACAGTGTGTGTGGCAGTGTGTGTGACAGTGTGTGTGTGACAGTGTGTGTGTGACAGTGTGTGTGACAGTGTGTGACAGTGTATGTGACAGTGTGTGTGACAGTGTGTGTGAGGAGCCTGCAGGTCGACAGGAAGACACACACACACACACACACACACACACACACACACACACACACACACACACACACACACACACACACACACACACACACACACACACACACACACACACACACACACACACACACACCATACATGTCCAGGGAAAATGCAGCATTGTGTTTGGGAGAGAAACCCACAATTACTATAGCCTTTTAAGAAGCTTCAACTACCATGTAAATGTATTGTTCCCAAAGTCAATGCAGAATACTATAAATTAACAAAATCAAGGATATTTAATATTTTCAAAGAGGCCAAATGTAATCCTGTGAATTATCTGTCTGCTCTTCTGGACATCTGCTGAATCTAAAGCCACAGGTGTACCTGCATCCTGTGTGTTGGATCTGTGAGGGCAATTTACAGCAAATGCTACAACCACACGGCACAAGATAACAGTTGTGGGTTGTGAGAAAATATATATCATAACTTAAAGATGAGGCAACAACCTGATTTAGATAATATTAGGTGTCCCATTGTCCCCCTCAGATATTACATATGTCTTCCATAGCTACTGCAGTCACAGACCTCTCAGTCAGGCATTCCTGACTTGTGCAATTACTGTTTGAAGCAATTACCTTTTCAAAGCTACTCCAACCGCAGGGAAAAATGCCTAATTGACTATAATTGCTTAAAATGTTGCAACAACAGAGAACATGTACACGTGCAGGTAATTTTCCCCATGCGTTTAAAATATTGGCACCCCATGGGGGGAACATAAAGCTCAGTGCGTTTTGTCTTTGGACTCTCTTCTGCCCCCAGCTGGCGAGAAGAGTCACTGCAGTCGTTTTAAATAAATATGCCATTAAGCAGACGCTTTTAACCAAAGCAAGTTAGTATTTTGTTAATAGATAGAGTAATAACTAAGACATGCAATCATGGTGAGTAATACGGATCCAAGCAGCTGACTGAGGATATCTTCAACTTTAACTAAAATTCCTCCGTTACATCCTCATCCTCTCTTGTAATACTACTAACCAAGAGGAAGTGACACGTCCATCACTGCAACATGATCACTGCAGTAATACATCCTCCTTACACCCACAAGGGAAAGTGAAGTGGATCATTTTCTTACATCCGTCTGTGTCAACATATCAAACTGCTTATTGGCGATTCTAAATTGTTTCCCAGTTTCTCCAAGATGTTGAACAATTTGTTGCATAACCTTAACGTTCATCACTTCCCTTTCCATCACTTAAATTTAGCCCCCTAATTTCCTGGTATAGCTTGTGTTTTGTAACATACAGTCATCATGTTAGCTACCTATCTCCTTCCACCCAGTCCATACAGAAAACAGCCTTTGTTAACCAATACTGGAAGAGAGTGCAGGGCAAATCAGTTGCCCACAGTAGACAGGAAACAACATGCTGTTGCCCAAAGTAGACAGAAAACAACATGCTGTTGCCCCACAGTAGACAGGAAACAACATGCCTTTCCCCAAAGTAGACAGGAAACAACATGCTGTTGCCCACAGTAGACAGGAAACAACATGCTGTTGCCCAAAGTAGACAGGAAACAACATGCTGTTGCCCACAGTAGACAGGAAACAACATGCTGTTGCCCAAAGTAGACAGGAAACAACATGCTGTTGCCCACAGTAGACAGGAAACAACATGCTGTTGCCCACAGTAGACAGGAAACAACATGCTGTTGCCCAAAGTAGACAGGAAACAACATGCTGTTGCCCAAAGTAGACAGGAAACAACATGCTGTTGCCCACAGTAGACAGGAAACAACATGCTGTTGCCCAAAGTAGACAGGAAACAACATGCTGTTACCCAAAGTAGACAGGAAACAACATGCTGTTGCCCACAGTAGACAGGAAACAACATGCTGTTGCCCACAGTAGACAGGAAACAACATGCCGTTGCCCAAAGTAGACAGGAAACAACATGCCGTTGCCCAAAGTAGACAGGAAACAACATGCCGTTGCCCACAGTAGACAGGAAACAACATGCCGTTGCCCACAGTAGACAGGAAACAACATGCCGTTGCCCACAGTAGACAGGAAACAACATGCTGTTGCCCAAAGTAGACAGGAAACAACATGCCGTTGCCCACAGTAGACAGGAAACAACATGCCGTTGCCCACAGTAGACAGGAAACAACATGCCGTTGCCCACAGTAGACAGGAAACAACATGCCGTTGCCCACAGTAGACAGGAAACAACATGCTGTTGCCCACAGTAGACAGGAAACAACATGCTGTTGCCCACAGTAGACAGGAAACAACATGCCGTTGCCCAAAGTAGACAGAAAACAACAGGCTGTTGCCCAAAGTAGACAGGAAACAACATGCTGTTGCCCACAGTAGACAGGAAACAACATGATGTTGCCCACAGTAGACAGGAAACAACATGCTGTTGCCCAAAGTAGACAGGAAACAACAAAGTCAAAGACATGCACTTAGGTAGGGAACACCATTGGGGTCCTATACCATGTCTAAAACAGACCACTGGGGGGGTCCTATACCATGTCTAAAACAGGCGCTTGGGGTCCTATACCATGTCTAAAAACAGATATCCCATGTATTGTCACTTTCCACATCTTCATCATGTGGCAGGATTAAGGGGGTGCTGGAGGCTTCATAGCCCTCACAAGGTGCATAGTGAGAGAAAGACCACAGAACGAACACGTGTGTCACGCATGATAAGAAAGAGAGAACAGGGAGGGAGGGAGGGAGGGAGGGAGGGAGGGATGTGTGAAAGAAAAATAAATGAGGTGGTTACTGTGTTTTCTAATGTTTTCAGAGTGTTGCTAACCTCTGTGTGCAGTGAAAATACAACATGTACAAAACCCCACGTCACCATGGGAACATCCCAAATAGCATTGAACTACGTTTGACCAGAGCCTTATGGGTCCACATGAGGAATATTCACTACATACGGAAGAGGATGACGTTTGGGACGCAGAAGCCAATAACCACCAAGCAGCCCTGACGTATTGACTGACATGAGAGGCCCTCAAGCACATTCTAAAAGACAAATAGTCATTGAGAAACAGAGGGGTTAGTGAAGGTTTAAACAGGGAGTACATAGGTATTGTGAAAAGGAGGCGGAAACGGGTACAAATAACCAGTGACAGTTCATTTACTTACTGCTTTCTGAGTTTTAGTTGAAATGAGTTTTTCATGTCCTCGCAGAATAGGAAAATCATGTGCTGTTTGAGTCTGCCTCACCAGAGCTCAGCGCTCAATGCAGCAGCCTTGCCTAGGTCCTCAACTGCGGTGCTCTTTGTTATTGCACTCTACACAAGAGGAGCAAAGTGAAAACAATGGGCATTTAACCTTTGCATCACAAAAGGAAATGTACTATGGATTAAAGGAAAAGTCCACCCAAAAACTATCTTCTGGTATTTGTTTCATTAGTCCATTGTTGATATAGTCCCACATACAGAAATACAGCCGGTATGATGTATTTTGCATATTTTTGTAACGTCCTGACCAGAGTTCTTATGTGTTTTGCTTGTTTAGTGTTGGTCAGGACGTGAGCTGGGTGGGAATTCTATGTTGTGTGTCTAGTTTGTCTGTTTCTGTGTCCAGCCTAGTATGGTTCTCAATCAGAGGCAGCTGTCAATCGTTGTCCCTGATTGAGAATCATATATAGGTGGCTTGTTTTGTGTTGGGGATTGTGGGTGGTTGTTTCCTGTCTTTGTGTTTTGTCTGCACCAGCTAGGACTGTATCGGTTTGCCACTTTTTGTTATTTTGTATCATTGTAAGTGTTCACTGTTTCGTTTAATTAAACATGTTGAGCACTGGCTACGCTGCGTGTTGGTCCGATCCCTGCTACACTCTCTCTTCTAGTGAAGAGAGGGAAGGCTGCCGTTACAGAACCACCCACCAATCTCGGACCAAGCAGCGTAGCAACGGGCAGCAGCGGCAGCAGCAGCAGCAGCGGGACCAGGAGAAATGGACATGGGAGGACGAGCTGGACGGAAAAGGACCCTGGGCAGAGCCAGAGGAGTATCGCCGCCCCAAAGCAGAGCTGGAGGCAGCAAAAGCAGAGAGGCGGCGTTTCGAGGAGCTGGCTCGGCAGCAGGAGCCGGATCTGGGTTACACCACTTGGGAGGAAATAGACAGGTGGTCGGTTGACCCAGGGAGAGTGCCGGAGCCCGCCTGGGATTCGATGGAGCAATGTGCGGAGGGATACCGGCAAATGAGGTTAGCACGACGGCGCGGTAAGAAGCCCGTGAAGAAACCCCAAAACTTTCTTGGGGGGGGGCTAAAGGATAGTGTGGCGAAGTCAGGTAGGAGACCTGCGCCCACTTCCCATGCTTACCGTGGAGAGCGGGAGTACGGGCAGACATCGTGTTTCTCCCCGCACTCGCCCTGAGGTGCGTGCCTTCAGCCCAGTACCACCAGTGCCCGTACCACGCACCAGGCCTATAGTGCACTTTGAGAATTCAGTGTGCAACTGTTCCTGCTCCCCGCACTAGCCTGGAGGTGCGTGTCTCCAGTCCGGTACCACCAGTTCCGGCACCACGCACCAGGCCTACTGTGCGCCTCAGCAGGTCAGAGTCGGCCGTCTGCCCAACGCCGCCTGCACTGCTCGTCTGCCCAGCACCGTCTGAGCTGCCTGCCTGCCCAGCGCCGTCTGAGCCATCCGTCTGCCCAGCGCCGTCTGAGCGGCCTGCCTGCCCAGCGCCGTCTGAGCTGCCTGCCTGCCCAGCGCCGTCTGAGCCGTCCGTCTGCCCAGCGCCATCTGAGCCATCCGTCAGCCCAGCGCCATCTGAGCCGCCCGTCTGCCCCGAGCCGTCAGAGCCGTCAGTCAGTCAGGAGCCGCTAGAGCCGTCAGTCAGTCAGGAGCCGCCAGAGCCGCCAGCCAGTCAGGAGCTGCCAGAGCCGCCAGCCAGTCAGGAGCTGCCAGAGCCGCCAGCCAGTCAGGAGCTGCCAGAGCCGCCAGCCAGTCAGGAGCTGCCAGAGCCGTCAGCCAGTCAGGAGCTGCCAGAGCCGTCAGCCAGTCAGGAGCTGCCAGAGCCGCCAGCCAGTCAGGAGCTGCCAGAGCCGCCAGCCAGTCAGGAGCTGCCAGAGCCGCCAGCCAGTCAGGAGCTGCCAGAGCCGCCAGCCAGTCAGGAGCTGCCAGAGCCGCCAGCCAGTCAGGAGCTGCCAGAGCCGCCAGCCAGTCAGGAGCTGCCCTTCAGTCATGAGCTGCCCTTCAGTCATGAGCTGCCCTCCAGTCATGAGCTGCCCTCCAGTCATGAGCTGCCTTCCAGTCATGAGCTGCCTTCCAGTCATGAGCTGCCCTCCAGTCATGAGCTGCCCTCCAGTCATGAGCTGCCCTCCAGTCATGCGCTGCCCTCCAGTCATGAGCTGCCCTCCAGTCATGAGCTGCCCTCCAGTCATGAGCTGCCCCTCAGCCCGGAGCTGCCCCTCAGCCCGGAGCTGCCATTAGTCCGGAGCTGCCCTTCAGTCCAGAGCTGCCCTTCAGTCCGGAGTTGCCCCTCTGTCCTGAGCTACCTCTCTGTCCTGAGCTACCTCTCTGTCCTGAGCTACCTCTCTGTCCTGAGCTGTCTCCTAAATCATGTGGAGGCCTTGGGGAGGATTCCTAGGCCAAGGTCGGGGGCGAGGGTCGCCACTCAAAGGACGCTAAGGAGGGGGACAAAGACAGTGGTGGAGTGGTGTCCTCGTCCACCGCTGGAGCCGCCACCGCGGACAGATGCCCACCCAGACCCTCCTCTTGAGTTTTAGGGGTGCGTTCGGAGTCCGCACCTCAGGAGGGGGGTACTGTAACGTCCTGACCAGAGTTCTTATGTGTTTTGCTTGTTTAGTGTTGGTCAGGACGTGAGCTGGGTGGGAATTCTATGTTGTGTGTCTAGTTCGTCTGTTTCTGTGTCCAGCCTAGTATGGTTCTCAATCAGAGGCAGCTGTCAATCGTTGTCCCTGATTGAGAATCATATATAGGTGGCTTGTTTTGTGTTGGGGATTGTGGGTGGTTGTTTCCTGTCTTTGTGTTTTGTCTGCACCAGCTAGGACTGTATCGGTTTGCCACTTTTTGTTATTTTGTATCATTGTAAGTGTTCACTGTTTCGTTTAATTAAACATGTTGAGCACTGGCTACGCTGCGTGTTGGTCCGATCCCTGCTACACTCTCTCTTCTAGTGAAGAGAGGGAAGGCTGCCGTTACAATTTTAAGCACGTTTAGCCAGTAACCAAAAGGTTGCTGGTTCAAATCCCTAATCTGGCAAGGTGGAAAAATCTGCCATTCTGCCCTTGAGCAAGGTAGTTAACACCCAACAACTGTTCCCCGGACGCCGATGAAGTCGACAAAGGCTGCCCCGTGCGCCTCTCTGATTCAGAGGGGTTGGGTTAAATACGGAAGACACATCTTGGTTGAATGCACTCAGTTGTGCAACTGACTAGGTATCCCCTTCCCATATACTGAACACATCACTTCCTTTTTTAAATAATATGTTTAAAAAGATCCCTGCCCTCTGTGTTGATTTTATAATAACACAAGTGAACATTTTCTCTGTCCCAATTCAATTTTGGTCAAAAAGATTAACGATAGTTTTATATACCGGCTTCGTTCCTGGGTACATGCAGTAGTATATCTACTGTATATTTGACAGTTTCTATACCAGCTGGCTTCCTGGGTACATGTAGTAGTATATCTATATTTCTATACCAGCTGGCTTCTTGGGTACATGTAGTAGTATATCTATATTTCTATACCAGCTTGCTTCTTGGGTACATGTAGTAGTATATCTATATTTCTATACCAGCTTGCTTTCTGGGTACATGTAGTAGTATATCTATATTTCTATACCAGCTTGCTTTCTGGGTACATGTATGTAGTATATCTATGTAGTATATCTGACGACACAACAGTGGTAGGCCTGATCACTGACAACGATGAGACGGCCTATAGGGAGGAGGTCAGAGAACTGGCAGTGTGGTGCCAGGACAACAACCTCTCCCTCAATGTGAGCAAGACAAAGGAGCTGATCGTGGACTACAGGAAAAGGCGGTCTGAACAGGCCCCCATTAACAACGACGGGCCTGTAGTGGAGCAGGTTGAGAGCTTCAAGTTCCTTGGTATCCACATCACCAACAAACTATCATGGTCCAAACATACCAAGACAGTCGTGAAGAGGGCACGACAAAACCTTTTCCCCCTCAGGAGACTGAAAAGATTTGGCATGGGTCCCCAGATCCTCAAAAGGTTCTACAGCTGCACCATCGAGAGCATCCTGACCGGTTGCATCACCACCTGGAATGGCAACTGCTCGGCATCTGACTGTAAGGCACTTCAGAGGGTAGTGAGAACAGCCCAGTACATCACTGGGGCCAACCTTCCTGCCATCCAGGACCTATATAATAGGCGGTGTCAGAGGAAAGCCCATAAAATTGTCAGAGACTCCAGTCACCCAAGTTATAGACTGTTTTCTCTGCTACCACATGGCAAGCGGTACCGGAGTCTAGGACCAAAAGGCTCCTCAACAGCCTCTACCCCCAAACCATTAGACTGCTGAACAATTCATAAAAATCGCCACTGGACAATTTACATTGTTTGTTACCTATGCATAGTCACTTCGCCCCCACCTACATGTACATATTATCTCAACTAGCCTGTACCCTTGCACACTGACTCGGTACCACCTGTATATTGCCTCGTTATTGTTGGTTAAGGGCTTGTAAGTAAGCATTTCACAGTAAAGTCTACACTTGTTGTATTCGATGAATGTGGAAATAAAGTTTGATTTGATATTTCTATACCAGCTTGCTTCCTGGGCACATATAGTCACATGTAGTTGGCAGGGTAGCCTAGTGGTTAGAGCGTTGGACTAGTAACAGCATGGTTGTAAGTTCGAATCCCCGAGCTCACAGTTCAAATCTGTCATTCTGCCCCTGAACAAGGCAGTTAACCCACTGTTCCTAGGCTGCCATTGAAAATAAGAATTTGTTCTTAACTGACTTGCCTAGTTAAATAAAGGACAAACAAACAAATATCTACACTGAGTGGACAAAACATTAGGAACACCTGCTCCTTTCGTGATGTAAATCCAGGTAAAAGCTATGACGGATTTAAGCCTGGAGACATTTGAGACATGGATTGTGTATGTGTGTCATTCAGAGGGTGAATGGGCAAGACAATAAATGTAAGTGCCTTTGAACGGGGTATGGTAGTAGTTCTCAGGCGCATCGGTTCGTGTCAGGAACTGCAACACTGCTGAGTTTTTCACGCTCAATAGTTTCCGGTGGTTATCAAGAGGGCTGCACTACAGGCCCTGGTCAAAAGTAGTGCACTACATAGGGAATAGGGCTCTGGTCTAAAGTAGTGTGCTATATAGGGAATAGGGCTCTGGTCTAAAGTAGTGCACTATATAGGGAATAGGGCTGTGGTCTAAAGTAGTGCACTATATAGGGAATAGGGCTGTGGTCTAAAGTAGTGCACTATATAGGCAATAGGTTGCCATTTGGGACGTAACGCGGTGACAGACATAAGACAAAAACACCAGTCGACCCCTGATCAGAATCGCTCCACAGAGGTAATCAATCTAAACTACATGACAACACTAACACACTCTATAAAATAGTCTGTTAAATAAAGGAATACGGTAATTGGTGGAACTTTATTGAAAATTACAGCAGGAAAATATGTTAATTGTTTATTTCCCAAAGTCTATTGAGACTTGAGAAACCAGAAAAGACTTTGAATGTACAGTATAGAGATGGGGTGGACAGGACGCTAGTCATCCCTATTGATGGACAATGCTGCTTTTTCAAACATTATCTGACCTGGTTGCTTGACAGAACACATCTGATATGCAAGGAATCCACACTACACTAATCCTACCATACACTAACCATACACTACACTAAACCCACACTACACTAATCCTACCAGACACTAACCAAACACTACACCAAACCCACACTACACTAATCCTACCATACACTAACCATACACTACACTAAACCCACACTACACTAATCCTACCAGACACTAACCAAACACTACACCAAACCCACACTACACTAATCCTACCATACACTACACTAATCCTACACTACACTAAACCCACACTACACTAATCCTACCATACACTAACCATACACTACACTAGACCCACACTACACTAATCCTACCAGACACTAACCAAACACTACACTAGACCCACACTACACTAAACCCACACTACACTAATCCTACCATACACTAACCATACACTACACTAATCCTACACTACACTAATCCTACCAGACACTAACCAAACACTACACCAAACCCACACTACACTAATCCTACCATACACTACACTAATCCTACACTACACTAAACCCACACTACACTAATCCTACCATACACTAACCATACACTACACTAGACCCACACTACACTAATCCTACCAGACACTAACCAAACACTACACTAGACCCACACTACACTAAACCCACACTACACTAATCCTACCATACACTAACCATACACTACACTAATCCTACACTACACTAATCCTACCAGACACTAACCAAACACTACACCAAACCCACACTACACTAATCCTACCATACACTACACTAATCCTACACTACACTAAACCCACACTACACTAATCCTACCATACACTAACCATACACTACACTAGACCCACACTACACTAATCCTACCAGACACTAACCAAACACTACACTAGACCCACACTACACTAAACCCACACTACACTAATCCTACCATACACTAACCAAACACTACACTAGACCCACACTACACTAAACCCACACTACACTAAACCCACACTACACTAGACCCACACAACTATTTTTATATGTTTTATTTAACCTTTATTTAACTAGGCAAGTCAGTTAAGAACAATTTCTTACTTACAGTGACGGCCTACACCGGCCAAACCCTAACCCGGACGACGCTGGGCCAATGATGCACCGCCCTATGGGACTCCCAATCATCAATCAATCAATCAAATGTATTTATAAAGCCCTTCTTACATCAGCTGATATCTCAAAGTGCTGTACAGAAACCCAGCCTAAAACCCCAAACAGCAAGTAATGCAGGTGTAGAAGCACGGGGGCTAGGAACAACTCCCTAGAAAGGCCAGAGCCTAGGAAGAAACCTAGAGAGGAACCAGGCTATGAGGGGTGGCCAGTCCTCTTCTGGCTGTGCCGGGTTGGAGATTTATAACAGAACATGGCCAAGATGTTCAAATGTTCATAGATGACCAGCAGAGTCAGATAATAATAATCACACTGGTTGTCGAGGGTGCAACAGGTCAGCACCTCAGGAGTAAATGTCAGTTGGCTTTTCATAGCCAATCATTCAGATTATCTCTACCGCTCCTGCTGTCTCTAGAGAGTTGAAAACAGCAGGTCTGGGACAGGTAGCACATCCAGTGAACAGGTCAGGGTTCCATAGCCGCAGCCAGAACAGTTGAAACTGGAGCAGCAGCACAGCATAATACAGGAGAAATACTCCAGATATAACAGACTGACCCTAGCCCCCCCGACACATAAACTACTGCAGCATAAATACTGGAGGCTGAGACAGGAGGGGTCGGGAGACACTGTGGCCCCCGACCTGTCCCATACCCCTGGACAGGGCCAAACAGGCAGGATATAACCCCACCCACTTTGTCAAAGCACAGCCCCCACACCACTAGAGGGATACCTTCAACCACCAACTTACTATCCTGAGACAAGGCCGAGTATAGCCCACGAAGATCTCCGCCACGGCACAACCCGGGGGGGTGCCAACCCAGACAGGAAGATCACGTCAGTGACTCAACCCACTCACGTGACGCACCCCTCCTAGGGACGGCATGGAAGAGCACCAGTAAGCCAGTGACTCAGCCCCTGTAATAGGGTTAGAGGCAGAGAATCCCAGTGGAGAGGGGGGAACCGGCCAGGCAGAGACAGCAAGGACGGTTCGTTGCTCCAGTGCCTTTCCGTTCACCTTCACACTCCTGGGCCAGACTACACACAATCATAGGACCGACTGAAGAGATGAGTCTTCAATAAAAACTTAAAGGTTGAGACCGAGTCTGCGTCTCTCACATGGGTAGGCAGACCAATCCATAAAAATTGAGCTCTATAGGAGAAAGCCCTGCCTCCAGCTGTTTGCTTAGAAATTCTAGGGACAGTAAGGAGGCCTGCGTCTTGTGACCGTAGCGTACGTATAGATATGTACGGCAGGACCAAATCGGAAAGATAGGTAGGAGCAAGCCCATGTAATGCTTTGTAGGTTAACAGTAAAAACTTGAAATCAGCCCTTGCCTTAACAGGAAGCCAGTGTAGTTGTGATACAGCCTGGAATCGAACCAGGGTCTGTAGTGATGGCTCTAGCACTGAGATGCAGTGCCTTAGACCGCTGCGCCACTACACTAACCCCACACTACCCATACACTACACTAATACCACACTACACAAACCTTACACTACCCATACACTAACACTACACTACCCATACACTACACTAACCTTATGTAACCGATGTGAAATGGCTAGCTAGTTAGCGGTGGTGCGCGCTAATAGCATTTCAATCGGTGACGTCACTCGCTCTGAGACCTTGAAGTAGTTGTTCCCCTTGCTCTGCAAGGGCTGCGGCTTTTGTGGAGCGATGGGTAACGATGCTTCGTGGGAGGCAGTTGTTGATGTGTGCAGAGGGTCCCTGGTTCGAGCCCAGGTAGGGGCGAGGAGAGGGACGGAAGCTATACTGTTACACATACATTACACTACACTAACCCTACACTACCCCCACACTACACTAACCCCACACTTGAAAAAATGATCAAAAGATAGTCACAAATATTGCAGAACTTTAGATTGTATTAAAACTGCAGTCCAAAATATATTTTACGTGTTAAAATCCGCAGTAAGAAATATTGCGTAACTTTATTGGAATTTACAGTGTTGACTTCAGTGACACATTTATTTTCTGCAACTAGAGTTGGTTTGAGTACAATATGTGTGTGTGTGTGTGCATAAATGTGTGTGACTGTATGTGAGTGTGTCTCCCTGTATGTGTGTGCCACCGTTTCTACCTTCAAAGGCTATTGACTTCCTGCTCAACTCTGCACCAACAGGAAATATGTGTTAGGACAAGGGTTTAAATATGACAGGGTTTCTCTATTGAGAAAAACACCAACATTACCTAATCTAGTACATAATCTATTACATAATCTATTACATAATCTAGTACATCATCTAGTACATCATCTATTACATCATCTAGTACATCATCTAGTACATCATCTATTACATCATCTAGTACATCATCTAGTACATCATATATTACATAATCTAGTACATCATCTAGTACATCATCTATTACATCATCTATTACATCATCTATTACATCATCTAGTACATAATCTAGTACATCATCTATTACATAATCTAGTACATAATATATAACATAATCTATTACATCATCTATTACTTCAACGATCTTCTATTAGGGGTTCATCTTTGACTTACAACCAAGTTGTTTTTGCCTGAATTAATGCCATGTTTCACACACTTGCCTACTATACATTTAACAGTAATAAAAACAAAAACTATATTTAATTAAAAAAGACAAAGTTCCCTCCTTATAGACAACAATACAGATATTGTTATTACTATATCAACCAAAACATGTTACGTTGTTAATTATTGTAGCGATAGCTTCTGTCTTTATATTTCCGACTCCTTCCTGTCTGCGTTAGGAGAGATCCCATTCAGGCAGAGCTTCTATTTCTCAAGCCACTTGGACACCTGTTGGACACTTGGCATCGGAGCCCAGCGTTGGTCAAAGAGTAGGGGAGCCACCTGCACCTCTCAGGCAGCAGCACTACCCAGACAAGCTGCTGAGGCTTGGTAAGAGAGCAGCTCTGGTCCCAGAGGAATGGCTGCAGAGAGCACACCCACATCAGGCAGCAGCACTACCCGGACAAGCTGCTGAGGCTTGGTAAGAGAGCAGCTCTGGTCCCAGAGGAATGGCTGCAGAGAGCACACCCACACAGACTGAAGCTACATTCAAAATGACACCCTATTCCCTATATAAGCCCATGGGCTCTGGTCAAAAGTAGTGCACTATATAGGAAATAGGGTGCAATTTGGCATACACAATGAGGGCTGTCTACATCGATCTACATTGAACTGTCAGCTGAATAGAAGAGCTGCTGAAGAGACTGTGTGTGTGTGTGTGAGAAAGAGACTGGTTTGGATCTTACACAGGAAGTTACAAAAGAGGGCTGTCCCATTGTTAGAGGCTGCATATGGGACAACGTGAAGAGAATAAATCATCCCAGTTGACATGGTAATTTTCTGTTGAGAAGCTACTTCATGGCTTTCTCAGGCCAGAGCTGGTTCTCATCATTAAAGACTCATGATCAGTTCTGGAGTTATGACAAATCTCATGTCAGAGTGGTTGTAAATGGTTCTGGACTTCTGGTAGCCTATGGAAGTCAGTATATGTCTTTTAAAACTATGTGAAAAATGCAGGAAATTGTACCACCCTATAAATACACATTTTCAAACTAGCCTACTTCTGAAAGAGGCTGAAAGATTTGCACGTTATTAACAATACAGTGATGTAATACAATGACCATCACAAACAATAAGACATATGTCAACGTTTCCAATTCCTTATTCAACCAACAACTTTCAGACAAAGACAATCCATTATGATGAAAGAATTGGGCCAAACGCATTAGGCTGGTTTACACATCATTATCCGATGAAAACTAAAATCCCCTTGTGGATCTCGCGCGGTGTGTCAATGTTGTGCTTGGGAATTGTAGTGCAGTACATTTGCACTGACCAAACGAATAACTTTTAATGATGAACCTGGACTTTAAATTTGACAGACACACAACTCGAACAACACACAAAGTAATATACAGTATATATTTCAGACACTTTACATAATTTAAATGGATTTCAAAACATCATGAATGTCAATATAGTCGGATTATACTTCCTCCTTCATTGACTACAAATTCGATAATATCCACTTCTGCGCAGGCTCTTCATCCCAACATCTGGAAACAAGCACTTTTCGCAGGTGCTATATCAGATGTATGTAATTGTAATGTTATTTCAATATAAGTACTCTGACATTTACAAATAAGTATATTATTCTCATTAAGAAAAGCTCAAATGAATGGTGTTCATTGTCCACATGAAAAAGTGGTATTTTCAACAAAAAACAACCTCACACAAAATCATAACGCATCACTGTGAGACAGTAACGTTAAGAGCTCTTCTTAGCCTACTATGTTATAGCTGAATCAATTTAGGGGGCAGGGAAGTTGACAGTCTGAGTCTACTCTCCCCTGGATAAAAAGTGACATGTCCCCATACTCCATGGTCTTTTTGGACAGTGTATCCGTATAAAATGTTGAAGCCAGTCTGCTATCGCTGGCTTCGGTCTCGCCAGTGTGGAAGCAGGCGCGATCCCCCAGGTCTTTGATTTATTAAAAAAAAAAAAAAAAAAAAAAAAAACGCGACTGGCTGACGAGGCCCCACGTCAATACGCAGTTTGGAAGCGCATAGCTTGGCTAGAGCAGTTAGCAACCAGATGCACAGTCGGCGCTCCATCAAACCTTACATCTGTGGATGAAGCTAACCAAGGGGAAACAGCTGTATGCAGGCTATGCTAGCGACCTGAAACGGCAACATCTGACTGTGGACACGTAGGAGAGAGTCTTTGCCTACATACATTGTGTTGTCATTTTCTGTCTGCTGTTTTGTGGATAACAAAAGCGCATTCGATTCGAACGGAGTCATTGGAACAGACGAGTGAACGAGAATTGAACCGCAGTGGATGTCTTGCTCTTTCTGTGTTCACATCGTAATACAACTGTAGCTGAGTAATCGCATGGAGATGGAGTAAAATTGAGGTCATCTGGAATTGAATTGCGGCTGAGAGATGGAGAATTAGTTTTGTCCGCTCTGATCTAATAGGAGGGAGAGAAGAACTGCTGGATACATAGCGGATACAACCCCGATATGAACGTGGCTTTCTCGCTCTGCTTGAGGTAGCTGCTAAAGCCAATGAAAGACGGCGGTCTTGAGAACGCATACGGTCACTTTGGAATGTAGATATACGCGTTTATTCTTGCACAAAAAAAAACAAAAAACGAATGTGTTCTAATACTAGTAACTAGGACTATCGTTGCATTTTTTTGTTGTTGAATTACTCTTCAAGTATCAACCAACCGATCTTCTACGGGAGAATGGCCATGATACAAAAGGTAATGCCTTTACCAATCATGTTGTTGATATAGCTGGAAAGTGCATGCATATTGACACACAGGCTAATGACATCCAGGTATACTAGCTTGATTCTTGGCTGTTTCGCTACGAAATAGCTTTTTGGCTAACTTCTACGGCTCGCTATAGCGCGTGCTGTGGAAAACCGTATCGGCGTTCTGTGTTGCATCGGCTGGGTTTGCTTAACATGCCTGGCATTGGTCACTATTGCAATTACTGCTAGTTTGTTGTAACAACCGCTAACTATTTATCTGCATTGTGCGCTCTCTCTGGAAGTCATTTTATGCGCGAGACTATCCATATCCAGCGCGAGCGTAAAGTAACCAGGACTACCTTGCGTTCTTTTTCATGTTCCTCACGAGGTTTTTTACCTGACTCAGTTAGCTAGCTAGTTGTCCAAGTTGACGACATAACATAACTATTTCGCTGTACACTCGCTTTGGTACAGACCCCTTGACAGTCGATAGATGTGCCTGTTCGTTGTAGAATTCATTATAGCTACGGCAAGACAGCACTGCAGAAGTGTAGTTAGCGAACTATTCCACTATGGTTAGCCAGTTATGCTAGCTAGCTATAAAGACGAGTGGGAAGGGAAAGGCCACAGAGCGTACTCTTCAATAAAGGTAAATGAATAACGTAACATTTATGATCGGAAGAAAATATAATACAAACTCGAGTCACCGTTATCAGATACTATTGGCAGCGTCAATGTTTTTCGGTGTAAAACAATAATAATAATATTAGCTTGCTCACGGTATCGATTCGACCCACGAAATTAATGAGATCATTTATTCTCAGATTGACGACCCGTCAACGTCATTCATGTGTGTCACGTTTAACCAGGTTCAGATGTTTTTTAAATTTTCTTTGTAATTACATTTCAGTCATTTCGGATTTATTATCTTAATTTAGGCATTTCTAAGAAAATCTCAGTTAATAAATTATCTGCGCATGGTCAGAAATCTGGTAAACGAGATTATACATTACCAGTGGAAATTACTCGTGGAAAAATATTGATAGTACAATTATGGGGAATATTATTATTTTTTGCTTAATTAATATTCAGACATGTCCATACATTTCTGAACAAGAGTAATGGAATGGGTAGCGAGCTAATTCGTTTTTAGATGCCACACTGTTTTACGTCCCAAATTGCACACTTCCATATCAGTGCTTCTCAAACCACTCATCGGGGACCCTTCTTCCTTCCACAATGGAAAAGTTTCAACTGAATCCTTGGGACATCCCAACTCTGACGCTACTCCTAAACGGTTAATGCATGGCTCTCCAACCCTGTTCCTGGAGCGCACCATTCTGTAGGTTTTTACACCAACCCTAATCTAGCGCACCTGATTCTAATACTTAGCTGGTTGATAAACTGAAGCGGGTTAGTTACAACTGGTGTTGAAACGAAAACCTACAGGAAGTTTAAGGTAGGGATGTCCCAAGGATCCCAGATAGCACTAACCTTTTCACAATTTTTTTGTAGCTCTGAACTAGCTCACCTGATTCACCTATTCAAGGGATTGATGATTTGTTGACACGTTGAATCAGGTGTGCTAGTTCTGGAATAGATCAAATACATGGAACGGCTAGGGTTCCCCTGAGGAGAGGTTTGATAACCACTGCCATATAGTAAACTATATGTAGGGAATAGCTCCGGTCAAAAGTAGTGTACTATGTAGGGAATAGAGTGCAATTTGGGATGTGTAAAACCAAGTCTCCTGTTCTGCAGCTGCAGTAGTGCATGCCAAACCAAGCTACTCTCTGAATTGTTTTACGCTGTAACCCTGAGGTCAAGCAGAGTCAGGGTTGAGGTTTACAGTTACTTTAAATTTGGATATGCAATTAAACCAAACTTCTCTGCCTCATTCCTTCACTCTCCCTCTGTTCTCTTTTAGTGAATCTGGACCTGGCTTTGGAGGCAGTGGAGTTAATGGTGTGAGTGAGATTTCCCCCTCCCCCACCATCACTACAGAGACACGCCAGAGGCTGTCCACTGTCCAGGCCCAAGCAGTCAGCCTGAGCCTGCTAGTACAGACTATCTGGCCTCCTCTTCTTGTGGTCCCTTATGCTCAATGAAGGCTATCTCTGGGTCGCTACAGGATGGATGGTGTGGATTTGACGGTCCTTGTGTGTCATCATCAGCGCTTGCTCCTCTGTGACTGTTTCCTGTTCTTTTCCATTTATAAAAGAACGCCCCCTCTTCTGGGCCCAACCACCCCTGAGCGCTGTAAAAGTTATAGTAACTGTTGTTGTTAAGTGACACTTACAGAGGAGGTTAAGTTAACTCTCCCCCCATCCAAACTCCACAGAGGGTTTTCTCCAGAGGTTTTATTTTATATACCCATATTATATATTTCCCCCCTCTCAGGAGTTTGTTTGGAAGACGCACAGGTGTTTGGTTCTTCACAACAAAAGTTTTGGTTTATTGTTGGTTGAGGTTTACAGTTACTTTTTCTCAAGTTTTGGTTCTTCCTTGTAATTTATTTATACTTTATATTTTGGAGTTTTTTTTGCTCATTGCTCACTCACACCCCCTGGAATAAAAAAAACAAGATGTCGGAAACAGACAAGTTCCTTGCCCCTTTCCCTCCGCCGCCCAAGAATGTGAATGGTTCCAGCTCGGACACGTACCTTGGTGAGAATTTGGGAACCGACGGTGTCCGCCGCCGCCGCCACACCATGGACCGCGACCCCAAACAGGCCGAGCATCGCTTCTTCCGGCGCAGCGTCATCTGTGACTCGAACGCCACCGCCTTAGACCTCCCCAGCAAGGCCGTCATCCTCACCTCCCCGCCCGACTGTGAGCCCCCCAGCCTGGGCTGGCTCTCCCTGGCTGTCCCCTCTGTGGTGGTACCCGAGCCTTGTCTGGCGGTGGCCGAGGTGGAGGCAGATGAGGAAGGAGGGGATGGGACTTGTATTGCGGTATTAGGGCCCAGTGTTGGTGGTGGTACTAGAGTGGATGGTATGGTAGTGCAGATAAAGCCAAGCACGGCAGTATTGGATGTTTGCGGCGGAGAGAAAGTAAAGAAGCTGTTGTCGTTAGCCGCCGCAGAGGCTCCTGGAATCGAGGAGGTGGTGCCCAGTAAAGCGGGGGAGCCCACGGAGGAGGAGAGCGGTAGTGTTACAGAGGAGATGCGAGAGGAGAAGGAGAAGGGGGCCGCTAAGGCCCTATTAGAGGAGCAGAAGAGGGAAGCAGAGAAGAAGGTTCAGGACGACATAGAGGAAGTAGAGACCAAGGCCATAGGGACCTCGCTGGATGGACGCTTCCTAAAGTTTGACATCGAGATCGGACGCGGATCCTTCAAGACGGTCTACAAGGGCCTGGATACGGAGACTACAGTGGAGGTGGCGTGGTGCGAACTGCAGGTAAGACACAACCCAATCATTTACTATCCTTCTTTACTTACTTACTCTCTGCTTTGGGTAACATTTTAAGCAATGTTTTATTATACTCAATTATTGTAGTGGCAAACTAAAGTACCTAAATAGATTGGCGTACACAAAATTTCCCAGGTATGAAGATACAGATAAGGTGCGGAAGGAAGGATGTAGCTTGCTATACCTCGTCTGATAAAGATCACACAGGGTTGATAGATGGATGATGTCAGAGCAGCGCGGAGGTAAGATGATGCCCAGCAAGGGTGCAACTTGCGGGTGCCGATGCAACAGCCCAGACAGACAGAATGGCACACAGGATGTTGTTGCTAGTTTCTACATTCTTATTCTGTACGAGAAGTTGTTTTTGTGGTCATGGTTCCCATAGTGCTTAATGTGGGTCATTCATTGAAGAAGCCTGGAGAGAGAGAGAGAGGAACATGTCCGCTATAAAGTTTCACGTTTGGCAGCCAGCCAGTCATATGACTGGATCTTAGTTGAATTCACAGCTCCGTTTAGAATCTAGCACAGCTCTAGCTCACGTGGTGGAAGGAGCAGTTGGTTGCTTGGCTCTGTGATACGGTCACTGATAACTAACTCCCAAATCCCTCCACGAAGGTGCCTCAGTTTGGGGTCAGGTAAGCAGGGGCGGAGGTTAGTTTAAAAATAACACCTTGGGGTTAAACAGCTGTAACTCGGGGTGTCTCTCTAATGGCACCCTATTCCCTTTATAATCGACCACTTTGACCAGAGCTTCAGGGGCACAGTAAAGGGAAAAGGGCACCATTTGGAACACATTACAAGGGGTCCATGTTAACCATGTTGTTAATGAAACTCAGTAGGTTCTCATTTAGAGTGCGTTCAGGTCACTCACTGCAATAAAGCTGTTTTCCTCCTGAGTAGGAGTCACAAGATGCTGTTTCTCCCTCTCTGCTGAAATTCACTTGTTCTGCCGCCTTTTCTTTCAAAGAGATGCTTGTGAGTTGTGACTGAGCCCTGGTCCCAGCTCTGTGGCCTAGATGCTACTTACAACGGTTGTTGTCACTATGACTTACGCTACAACTTGTTAGTCATACAGTCAGTTGGGCTCAGATACTAGAAAACTGTCCAACCACAGTCCTCCCCTATAATCCACAACCGTGGATTTGAATCACATCACTCAGTCGCCTGGTTGCAGCTGATCGCATGTGGACGTGACGATGCCCCTTCAAGCATCATCCAGGCAGCTCATCCAATAGTGAATTCTTAATGTCTATAAAGAGCTCCTGGTCTGTAGATTAAGGTTATGTTATGTAAATGTGTGTATCCACTCTAACCACAGGTAACATAATGTACATTGCATGTAGTGTTAAGACCGCTATTGGGCCTGCTGGCTGGGTAATCCTATGGATGGATGACTGTTTGTGTTTGTCAGACAGTTTTGTAAGACAGACTATGCACTTCTACTGACATGGGATGAAGTAGTGGGAGTGGGGTTACACACACCACACACGCTCTCACACGCTGCCTGGGTGGGCGTGGCGTCATGAGAGCATCTGGAATTGGTCGGTGACTGTTTGTGTGACGTGTGTGAAGAGTTGCGGGGGGGGGGTGTTGGGCATCCCTCAATAGCTGATCCAAAGCAGTCCCATCCCAGAGGGAATGAAAGAAGGATGGAGGGAAAGAAAGGAGGGAGGAGGGGAGGGGTAGTGGGGTCGTAGGTCATGAGTAGGCGCAGCGAGGGGTTGATGACAATGTTTGCCTTTGACAAAGAGAGGGAGCAGAATGAAAAGGGGAAGTGGAGACACACACACACACACACACACACACAGAGGAGTGCCTGGCCTTGTATGCTGCAGTGGCCCTCTGTCCTTTTGTAGGCCAGGGCTGAGAGTTGGTTGTTGGGCGGAGGAACTCTAGAAGGAAACCACATTTTAATTGGTCAATGTTTTCTGAACTTGAGGGACAGTGGGGGGAAATGAAGAAGAATAATCTAGGCTGCGTCCCAAACGGCTCCCTATTTATTGCACTACTGTTGACAAAGGCGGCAAGGCCCATAGGGCTCTGGTCAGAAATAGTGCACTCTATGGGGAATAGGGTGCCATTTGGGATGTTGCCCTTGTCGGCGGTCGTGTTTTAGAGGGAATTTCAAGGTTTTTGAGCACCGGGCTAAGTAGAGGGGGAGGGACCGAGCACCTCTGAGCGTTATTCTAATGCAATTCATGCTGGACTTGAGAGAGAATTTCTGTGGTCTCTTTCTCAATGCAGATTGTCTATGTTTGAGGACATAATTTAAAAAATCTATTAATACACTTTTTTTTGTGTTTTTTTGGGGGGGGGGGGGGGTGCAAGTTAGTCTTGTCCCATTGCTGCAACTCCCGTACGGACTCGGGAGAGGCGAAGGTCAAGAGAGCCATGCCTCCTCCGAAACACGACCCCGCCAAGCCGCACTGCTTCTTGACACACAGCTCACTTAACCCAGAAGCCAGCCTCACCAATGTGTCTGAGGAACCACTGTACTACTGGCGACCGATGTCAGCGTGCATGAGCCGGCCGCCACAAGTAGTCGCTAGGACACGATGGGACAAGGACATCCCAGCTGGCCAAACCTCCACCTAACCCGGATGACTCTGGGCCAATTGTGCACCGCCGGCTGCGACACAACCCGGGATCGAAACCGAATCTGTAGTGACGCCTCAAACACTGCAATACAGTGCCTTAGACCGCTGTTCCACTCGTGAGGCCCGTGTTTGGGGACAGATTTAACCTAACGTTACTTTGAAATGTCTTTCTCTTAAGTTTAGGTTTTTGTATGACTTTCTATGCTGCTAATTTTTTAAAACTGTGATAGGATCTTAAAGAGCCACTGAACACGCCGATTGGCACGTGTGTTTTTCTGTTGCTCATTAGAAAAACTAGATTTCAGTCTTAGAGGTGTGTCTCCTGACCGATTTCCACTTTTGGTTAATGGTGTTTGTCCCTCATGAGACACTAGATGCGGAAGCCTATTTCATTTCCTCAACGTCCCCAGAAATCTGTAATTCATTTTTACATTTTGGCCGAGGATGTTTTTAGATGCACAATTTTTCATCCATCGAAGGTGTTTGATGCAGTATTTCTCAAGTACACAAAGTGCTACGTGTTATCTTATGTAAACAGTCAGAGCTGCTGGGCAGGTCTGTCTCACTGTCTATGCTATTGGGTAGAGGGCAATCTCCACAGCTGTTCACCCTATGTTAGTGGGTAAGTGGACACCCCCACCTTCATTTACCCGATGTGACACGCAGATGTTCCAAACTCCGTTTTTGACCAGACTGACTTCATCCTATTTACACTTTGTAGTAAATTTGGACACTAGAATAACTGTTTCTGACTCATATCGATTCCACATAGGCCGTTTTCAAAGGGATTTGTTGCTTTATGAAGGCAGTCACTCTTTTTAATTACTTAGCCTACCCCTCTATATACTTGACTGATATTTGCAATTTATATCCTTCGCCGCCACGGGAACTCTATTCTTTATTTCATCTTCCTTGTATGGAATTAGGGCACAGGGATATGACTGTGAGCTAGGAGACTGCAGTCAGCTAAGCTTTGTGGAACGTTAAGTTATTTATGAGAAGTTCTGGAGATAAGCTAAACTCTGTTTTGTTTCTTTTGTGGGAAGTGAGGGAGAAAGAGAGACTAAGAGGGGGGTTGACTTCAGTACTGCAGCATCACTTGGTCTCCTTCTCAAACTCTCAAACTGAGCGGGATGGTTGACGGGTTCTGAAATGACACCATAATGGTTTGTTTACATCCCTGTTAGTAGTGAGCATTTCTCCTTTGCCAAGATAATCCATCCACCTGACAGCTGTGGCATATCAAGAAGCTGATTTTAAACAGCATGATCATTACACAGATGCACCTTATGCTGGGGACAATAAAAGGCCACTCTAAAATGTGACGTTTTGTCACACAAGACAATGCCAAAGATGACTCAAGTTTTGAGGGAGTGTGCAATTGACATACTGACTGAAGGAATGTCCACCAGAGCTGTTGCCAGATAATTTAATGTTAATTTCTCTACCATAAGCCACCTCCAACTTTGTTTTAGAGAATTTGTCAGTATGTCCCACCGGCCTCACAATCATAGACCACTTGTATGGCGTCGTGTAGGCGAGCGGTTTGTTTGTCAATGTTGTGAACAGACGGTGGGGTTATGGTATGGGCAGGCATAAGCTACGGACACCGAACACAATTACATTTTATTGATGACAATTTCAATGCACAAAAATACAGCGAAAGTTCCTGAGGCCTATTGTGAGGCCATTTTTTTTAAAGGTATCTGTTAGTGATGCACCGATATGATGCACCCGCAAAAAACAATACCGATATTTACAATTTTAGTGGCCTTTTAAGCATTCTAGCATTCTACAGTTAACTATTTAACACACACACGAACGCAGCGGTCTAAGGCACTGCATCTCAGTGCAAGAGGCGTCACTACAGTCCCTGGTTCGAATCCAGGCTGTATCACATCCTGCCCATAGGGAGTCCCATAGGGCGGCACACAATTGGCCCAGTGTCATCCAGGTTTGGCCGGGGTAGGCCGTCACCGTAAATAAGAATTTGTTCTTAACTGACTTGCCTAGTTAAATAAAGGTTACACACACCACACTGACCAAAAAGTTATTTTGTTGGCATTTACGTATGTACCCATTACTAGTAAAACATAATCAAAACTTATTTCTTTCACTTACTTGCTGTGCTGTGTCGTTGTTCATTTGTTCAGTCGTTTCATTCTCAACCAGGATTTCTATGGAACGCCGTTTGCGTGTCAAAAAAGATACATGTCAAATAACACTTTGACCAATCAGGACCTGAATATGACTGCACGTCACATAATAATTTAACGCGTTCATACATTTTTTAAGTAGTTATTACACATTGATTACACTCTCGTATTTTATATGTCACAACGATACATCGATACGTATGCTATGATGCTGGTAAAGTTGTCTCGCGCACCTACAGTGCTGGTCATTAAAAACAACATAGCAAAACGACAATCTTAAGTAGCTATAGTTACCTAGCTAACTAAATAGCTAGGTGTCATAAATTAGGGTTATTTTAGATAATAAGGCAGTTATTTTTTGATTGGTGGTCAGACCCATCTATGTGAAGCTAGTCACAATAAGGATTAGCCACAACAGTGGACTTTGGTTAGCCTTCAAAATACAAATACTATTTGTATTCATTTGCATCACTGTCAATGACATACTTTTATTTTGAAGGCAAACCGCAAATTGCACTTGTGGCTAATTCTTACTGTGGCTAGCTTCACAACACATACATAACCCAGTCTGGTTGAGCCTCACTAGCCAGATGAAGCTAGCTGGCTGCTTATAACATTAGTTTGGGCAACAGGGTTAAGTAGCTGGCTAGCTATTTATTTTCATGAACTGAAGTTCAATTTCAATAGGCGAATAACAAATGGCAACCTAGCTAATACTTACTCACAAGGATTCTGAAATCATTGCTAAGAATAATGCAGTTTTTACTGGTCATTGTTTTCAGGCTGGTTGTATTGGTGCTAGCTAGGTACCAAGCTAAAGCTAGCTACCCCAGAAGTTGCGGTCGAACAAATTATGCTTTATTACCAACGCGGTATTGTAAACACATCGTTCATGGCCGGTGTTTGCTTGTTTGCAGACTTTTTTGTACAGCTTTGACAGTGCTACTGTATCTTTTTTGACACGCAAAGACCCAAACGGCGTTCCATAGTATGTATGTCGTGAAGCTAATAGCAGTGACGCTATTACTGTGTAACTCCGGTAGGGCAACATCTGAAAAATAGCGCACTTGGTTGTGTGTACTGGTGCTCGACCAGTTGGCAAAAGCCAACATCACCCACTACAGAGAACGGTTGATTGTCAAGGGCAATGAATTGCTTTATCTTGGCTTTAATGGATTTCGCCTTTGAGTTGTCTCACTGAAATTTTGTTACTCTTTCAAATGACTGCTGGACTTGTTGACTGCTTGATCCACACAGTAGACATTGTGAGCTAGGTTAGGAATGCTGTGTTGCATGTGTACCGCAGCATTTTACGTGGCATCATTACGTCATGTACCTACGTGAAATAGGTATGCACGTCAGCTTTGACATCAGTTTTGCACATCGCCGTTAAACTAGACATCGGCCAATACCGATGTTGGCATTTTTAGCTAATATCGTCCGATTCTGATATGTTCACTGATATATCGTGCATCCCTAGTATCTGTGACCATCTGTATTCCCAGTCGTGAAATCCATAGATTAGGGCTCAGGACCTCAGACTGGGGTGAAGGTTCACCTTCCAAGAGGAAAACGACCCTAAGCACACAGCCATGACAACGCAGGAGTGGTTTTGGGACAAGTCTCTGAATGTCATTGAATGGCCCCGCCAGAGCCCGGACTTGAACCTGATCGAACATCTCTGGAGAGACCTGAAAATAGCTGTGTAGCGACGCTCCCTATCCAACCTGACAGAGCTTGAGAGGATCTGCAGAGAAGAATGGAGGAAACTCCCCAAATACAGGTGTGCCAAGCTTGTAGCGTCATACCCAAGAAGACTCGAGGCTGTAATCGCTGCCAAGGTGCTTCAACAAAGTACTGAGTAAAGGATCTGAATACTTGTAAATGTGATATTTCAGTTAATGTATTTAATTTTTTTGGGGGGGGGCAAACAGTTCTAAAAACCTGTTTTTGCTTTGTCATTATGGGGTATTGTGGGGTAGATTGATGAGGGGGGAAAATCTATTGAATCAATTTTAGATTGAGGCTGTAACGTACCAAAATGTGGAAAAAGTCAAGGGGTCTGAATACTTTCTGAATGCTCTGTATATGCTCTGAGTACTCGCTCTCGTAGCTCTGTTCTTTCAGTGCTTTCTCTGGCTTTCACCTCATGTATCGCATGAGTCTCATTCATATATATCTCATGTCTCACTCTCACTTTGGTTTTCCTTTCACAGGAATTATAATGGTGCAAGTAGGCAGAGAAGAGATTGCTGCTAGATAAAACAGGGCTACTAAAGATTATATTTGCTCTGAGCTTATTCTCTGGGCTTTTTTATTTATTTTGTGCTTTCTCTCGCTTTCACCTCATGAGTCTCATCGCTCTTTCTTTTACCTCATCTCTCTCGTGTCCTAAGATGTCAGAGAGAGGACAGGACAGTGGAAACAAAGCAGTGTTATTGTAACTCAGTGGAGGAGACCTGTAAACCCTCTCATTTTAGGAGACACGTTCTTCATTCTGCTTTCGCAGAGTGATAGAAACAGAACCTGACTCACAGTTTGCGCAACACCCCATTCCTCTAGCCATCCGTCTGTCTCTTTTTCTCTCTTTTCCCCCCTCTCCCCCTCGCTGACGTGTTTCCTGTGGTTCCTATCAGGTCTGTGTGACCTTGTGTTGTAGTGGAGAGTAGACAGCAGAATTTTGCTGCCCAAACAGCAACCTATTCCCTATATAGTACACTACTTTTCACCAGAGCCCTATTTGTAGTGCACTAAATCGTGAATAGGGCTCCATTTGGGACGTAGACCCAGAGTGCTGCTCTAATGGCCCTTAAACTGGTTGTCATGTAGACTCTTCACTTACATTTGGCTCTCCTTCCTTCTTCCATTATGCTACAGGTCCAGGACCTGCGCCAAGGAAAGTCTAGGCCTACACACACAGCGACACACACGCGCATGACACACACACACACACACACACACACACACACACACACACACACAGCGACACACACGCGCATGACACACACACACACACACACACACACTGAAGCAAGACATTTTTGGGGAAAAAACTGCCATAAAGAATGTAGAAGATGTAAATTGACCCAGTTATTCTATATTACAACACAGTAATGGACTAAGAGGTCATACTGGAGGTCTCTCTCTGCTCTGACGTAATCCTTCAGTCGGCCCTGAGCTCTGGGGCTTATCACAGAGATGTTAGTAATCAGAGTAAAGGAATTTGTGAGGGAGGTGACTCTGCCTTGTCTGCCCTGCAGCTAAGACACACACACACACACACACACACACACACACACTGAGATCTCAGAGGCTAAGTGAGCAGGGGAGAGAGCAAGAGCTTGATCCCAAATTACACACTATTCCCTATTTAGGCTGGTGCACTGGCTCAAAAGTAGTGCACTATGTAGGAAATGGTGCACTATGTAGGGAGTTCTGGGACACAGCCATCGTGTCGTCATCAGTGAATAATGCAGAGGATGTGAACAGAGAGGAGGAGTGCCAAATCGCCACCTATTCTTTTTATAGTGCACTACTTTTAACCAGAGCCCTGATCAAAGGTAGTGCACTATAAAGGGAATAGGGTGCCATTTTTGACAGCCAGAGCGAGAGGAGGAAGAAACCCAATCCCATGGATCTGAGCCACAGCCATTTCCCTTCTCTTCCCTTGATTCATTGTTGAAGTACTTTGTGTGTGTGTCAGTGTTGGGTCAGAGGAAGACAGAGCAGAGGCGAAGGGGCTGCGCTTCCTTCATTTACAAACTCTGTCCTCCTTCCTTGTGGTGTGTGTATCTTGAGTGTGTGCGTTTACACGTTTTGAGTGTGAGATACAGGAACATCAGTCTGTAATGGAAATCTACTGAATGTTTGCCTTGACTCTGAAAGATATGATTGACAGTTATTTTTTTTAAATTCTTTCTCGTTCTCTCTCTCTTCTGCTTGGCATTTTATCACTCAGCTAGTAAATTTGTCCGTCTGGTTTCGTCTTTGGGCTCCGTGTCTGCTGAAAGCATTTGTCTCTCTCTTACCTCCCCCTCTCTCTGTCAGAGCCTTGTGGGTGGGATAAGGTTTTTGAGTGGCGCAGTGTGGTGTAGAGGATTTGCGTGGTTTGAGTTGCGGCAGCAGTCAGACTAGGCTACACTAGAGCGACAGTGGGGTTATTCTGTAACAGGGCCGTGAACAAGGCTGGGGGAATTGGGGACAAGTGAAGCGCCTGTGTGACAGTGGGGTTGTTCTGTAACAGGGCCGTGAACAAGGCTGGGGGAATTGGGGACAAGTGAAGCGCCTGCGTCAGACAGGCTGTATGATTTACCTCTGAAGAAGCATGACCCAGCTGTGCTTTCTCGCTCTCTCTCTCATTCGCGCTCTCTCTCTGTCTCTAGCTGTCTCTCTCTGTGTGTGTGTCGCTCTCTCTGTGTCTCTCTCTTTCCATCTCGCTGTCTTCCTCTACTTTTTGGTTTTTCTGTCTTTCTCGTTTTCGTCAGAGATGCTTGTCTGTTCTCACATTTTAAGCTAACTGTCTGCTCTTTATTTTCACAGCCCATCTCTCCTCAGTAGCACAGAGCGCTAGGCTAAATGCTAAAAGTCCCAACTGCAGTAGACTAAAAGCTAGAAACTCAACAGCAATAGGCTAAATGCTAGGCTAATAGCTAACATAAAGCAGGTCAGCCTGGCCTGCTCTGAAAGAAAGGGAAGGTGGATACCTAGTCAGTTGTACAACTGAATGCATTCAACCAAAATGTCTCTTCTGCATTTAACCCAACCCCTCTGAATCAGAGACGTGCGAGGGGCTGCCTTTATCGTCATCGGCACCCGGGGAGCAGTTGTTGTTGTGGGTTAACTGCCTTGCTCAAAGGCAGAACGGCAGATTTCCCATCTTGCTGGTTCGTGGATTTGAACCAGTGACCTTTCGGTTACTGACCCAACGCTCTTAACCGCTATGCTACCTACAGCACTGAATTGGTGATCTCCTGTAAGTTTCAATGCCGGTCTTTTTAAAGGGAGCGAAAGAAGGGGAGAGACATGGTGGCATGCCAAGGCTTGTTCTTTCTCTCCGCTCCTCCTGAGATGGGGATCTAAACTATGTGAAGATGCTTGCTGTAATTCCCCAGATTTCCTCAGGGCCAACCAAGACTCTGAGTTAAAAAGAAAACATTTTTCTCTTCTCTTGAAGGCAGTAAACTGCTCACGTTTTCACTGCTCACCCCTACACCTCCTGCCGGCTCCCCCCTACACCTCCTGCCTGCTCACCCCTACACCTCCTGCCGGCTCCCCCCTACACCTCCTGCCTGCTCACCCCTACACCTCCTGCCGGCTCCCCCCTACACCTCCTGCCGGCTCACCCCTACACCTCCTGCCTGCTCACCCCTACACCTCCTGCCTGCTCACCCCTACACCTCCTGCCTGCTCACCCCTACACCTCCTGCCTGCTCACCCCTACACCTCCTGCCGCCTCACCCCTACACCTCCTGCCGCCTCCCCCCTACACCTCCTGCCGGCTCACCCCTACACCTCCTGCCGGCTCACCCCTACACCTCCTGCCTGCTCACCCCTACACCTCCTGCCTGCTCACCCCTACACCTCCTGCCTGCTCACCCCTACACCTCCTGCCTGCTCACCCCTACACCTCCTGCCTGCTCACCCCTACACCTCCTGCCTGCTCACCCCTACACCTCCTGCTGGCTCCCCCCTTACACCTCCTGCCTGCTCACCCCTACACCTCCTGCCTGCTCACCCCTACACCTCCTGCCTGCTCACCCCTACACCTCCTGCCTGCTCACCCCTACACCTCCTGCCTGCTCACCCCTACACCTCCTGCCTGCTCCCCCACCTCCACCTCTGTTTTACCTCCCATTATAAACAATGCAAGTGACTCGTTCCTACGTCATACTTCCGTGTTAATGTCCCTGGTGTTTTGAATGGACTCGATGATTAAATCATCAGATTCATGAACATGTGGTTACATCAGATATATAAAATACTACATGTGTGTGTTTGGATGAATTTACTTCTGCCAGATGCTTTTCAGTTTTAGTGCTGAAGACCATTATTTTGCTACATTTTTGCCTATTGAATACCAGCCTACAAAAGATCAAAAATGACAAGGCTACTAGCATAGCGTATTGGCTCCATTACTAACCTCTTCTCTCTGGCCCGTCATCAATTTCTGTCATGCTGATTGTCTCTAAATCATTTTCTGGAAAGAGTTTTGTAAAGCCCATGCTGTTTGTGGAACGACAGACACACAG
>NC_052344.1:21891646-21931646 GCF_016432855.1 Salvelinus namaycush | reverse complement strand
GGCCAGTAACAGATTGGTGTGTTTGTGTGGCTATTGGATCTCACCTCGGTGTCCTCTGTCTCTCTGTGTGTGGATGACGAGGCAGGCTGTATTGTACAGAGAAGGAGAGGGGGGGGGGGTGATGACGACGGGGCGATGACCTATCACTTTTTATCCAGACCAAAACACAGATGCATTGTGGGAATATTCTAACCCAGCGAAGGAAGGAGCAGGGGAGAGAAAGAAAGAAAAATATACTTTTTTTACCCCCCTGCTCCTTTTTTTTTTAGGATCTATAAATAGCAGCACCTCATCTGCCGGGGCTGTTCTGCTGCATGGTCAGAACAGCAGACGCCTGGGAGAGCCTAATGACATGACACACTCGTGACAAGGATTGGAACAGTCTAGAAACGGGGACAGAGACTGACTGACAGGGACAGGGTTAGAGGTGGGGACAGAGACTGAGGGACAGGGATAGGGTTAGAGGCAGTGACAGAGTAGGGATGGGTATGCGTAATTGAATACTTGAACGGAAGTCAAAACTCGATCTTTAACCAGAGATCACCATTATTTCAAATACTGTTAAACTTCTTGGTGGAATGTGCTTTGTGGCTTGTTGTCTTGACCACGTCAATTTCCTTTGACTCTAGTGTTCCTTTTGTACATTTGCGGGGCACAACATTTTTTAAACCAAGGCAAGCATCACAAAATTCTAGTCCCTAAATTTAGTTTCCCCTCCATGTCTCACTCACTCAATTGCGTTCGGACACAAGCGCCTGTTAGAAATAAATGCCTTTAAAAGCGGTGGGACGGTGGGCATAAATGCCTCTGATGGGATACACGCGCTGCGTTCCGTGCCAAACAGCGACAGTTATCACATTCAAAATGCACTGGTTGATTGAAGTACGGAAATATGTGTCCTGTCTACTTTCCGCTTAGGATACTTTGCGAACTGCTAGTGCCATTTTAGAATTGATTAGCCTGGAAGGCTCTCCCATCTCCACAGAGGAACTCTGGAGCTCTGTCAGAGTGACCAAGGCCCTTCTCCCCCGGTTGCTCAGTTTGGCCCGGCGGCCAGCTTTAGGAAGAGTCTTGGTGGTTGCAAACTTCTTCTATTTAAGAATTATGGAGGCCGCTGTGTTTTTGGGGACCTTCAATGCTGCAGACTTTTTGGTACCCTTCCCCAGATCTGTGCCTTGACACAATCCTGTCACGGAGCTCTACGGATAATTCCTTTGACCTCATGGCTTGGTTTTTGCTCTGACATGCACTTTCAACTGTGAGACCTTATATAGACTGTGTGTGTGTGACTTTCCAAATAATTTCCAATCAATGGAATTTACCACAGGTGGACTCCAATCAAGTTGTAGAAACAACACAAGGATGATCAATGGAAACAGGATGCACCTGAGCTCAATTTGGAGTCTCATAGAAAAGTTTTTTTATTCATTTACAAACATTTCTAAAAACCTGTTGTCACTTTGTCATTATGGGGTATTTTGTGTAGATTGAGGAAGTTGTATTTACCCCATTTTAGAATAAGGCTGTAAGGTAACGAAATGTGGACAAAGATAGATAGATTTATCTATATCATCTTTATTTTTCAAAGTACCCCCCCCCCCAAAAAAAGCATGCAAGTACTGGAATAGTCAACTGCCCGTCCTCCTGACTGAGCAGTAACAGAGACACAGCCTGGTGACAGTGGAAGCACGCTGTGTCCTCTAGCCCATGCCACTGTGCCTGCTGTCACCGCGGTTCAGGTGACCTGTCAATGTCAACACATTCCCATGTCATCTACAGGGCATTGTGTGTGTGTGTGTGTGTGTGTGTGTGTTAGACGTTACAAACCCTCATATGTGGAACTCATAATTGAGCTCATGTTTCTCTGTGGTTATTTGCATTTTCCATTATCACCTCTCCCACACTCTCTCTGCTCTGGTATGTCATTTCACTTCTTTCCCTGTGATGTGTTGGTTGGCTCAGTGCGTACATGTCACCCCTCGCCTTGGAAGTTTGAGAGAGACAGGAGGGAGGGAGAGAATAAAGGTGTGGGGGAGGGAGAGAATAAAGGTGGGGGGGAGAGAGAGATGAGTGTTGGCCTGCCTGCTTGTAAGAGCGAGGGGGGAGAGAAGGGGTGTGTGGGCCTGCCTGCTTCAGCTGACCGGTGCTCTCATGTCTCTCCTCTCAGCCACAGAGCTCCAGATAACTAGTGGAAGAATGTTAATGTCTCTGCTATGTGGTGAACTGAACTCTACAGTGCCAGGCCATGACGCAGTGGTCCTGTACTGCTGCCTTTAGAGGTTCCCTTCTCCCCAAGTTTGTACTTGCAGACACCCTCCCTCTCATGGATTTATCAATGGTGGAAGGTAACGCCCTCCAGCCAATGCTATCACCAATCCAATGCTATTCTCTCTTTTCAGGTAATTATCTTTAAGAGTCCATGACAGTGTCCTACTGCTGCTTTCAGTCCCTTTACTACAGCAAGGATGACCAATCCTGTGGAGATATTTTTGCTATGCACTGCAGCGTTTGTTCCATACCTGCTCTAATAGGGGATCACTACTCTCTAGTGTCAAAAAGGACCAATATGATTGGTTCTCCCTTACAGAGAACTTGATTGGTTCTCATTCTCTTAGTCAGGAAATGAGCTCCATCACCAGTGTACAGTAGATCTGTTAAGATGACTCCTCCCTCACAAGCCGTGTGTCATGTTGTCAATCAGCTGACACTTAATAATAAAAGCCTACAGTCAGGCAGCTGGGGCTTCTGAGAAACCATAGCTGTGTTCAAATACTCATACTAACCACACTAACTGTACTATTTGTGATGTGAATTGAGTATATTGTATGCTTATTGGTCATAGTGTGGATATAGTTAGTATGCCAAATGTTCCCGGATGTAGTACTAAATTCGCCAAAGTATGTCTACACTATTTCCGTGCTTTTAGGGCCCATAATGCAATTCTTCAGAAAATGGGCGTGGCTTCACAACGTTTTCAGATTTGAAGAAAATACCAGTATGTTAATACCGGTATGTTAGGTAACTAGCTAACATTTGTTGGCTGCTAATCGAACTTGCCAGGCAGTATATTAACTAACTACCCAACGTTTATTGACTTGATTATTCACATAATTCTTAGCTAAGTGGTATAGTTGTTGTGCGTTTCAGTGGACATTGTTCATTCTGGCTATCTACTCCGATAGCAGAGCAATCTCGTCTGAGTGTGCCAGAGCGCAGAATAACTGCTGAATTTACAAATGCTCAACACCTGTTGAATATGGCCGGTGACAGTAATCGTCAGCAAAAAATCTGGATAACATGAAAACAGCCTAACCAGCTCTGCTAGGGTGAGTGAAATGGTCAGAGTGAGGTGTTCTCTCATTTGTGTCTGGAAATAGCTAGCCAACGTTAGCCAGTTAGCTTGGGTCCTTGACTGCCGTTGAACGCTCAGATCAACCCTACTCCTCGGCCAGAGCGTCCAGTGTGCGTTCTGAACACTCCGAGAGCGACACTGACAATCTGATAACTTACGAACACACCCGAAATTGTAAAATGTCTAGCTAGTCATTTGTTACGCTAGCAAGAGGTTGCATAGCAACAGCATCAACTTCCGGTAGACAGGCGACGCGTACGCTCAACTGAAACGTTACCGTTCATTTACAGTATACTAAAAGGAATTTATAGTGTGTGTACTCATTAAGTAGGTAGTATACAGTATGTTAGTATGGGTATTCAAACACCGCTCATGACCTTTATATTGGCGGTTGTGTTTAGAAACATGGAACCAAAGGTATGCAAATTATGTCTTGCCATGGCTTGATATGCATGTGTTACTCCCTCCACTCCCTCTCATCCACCCTCCCACTCACCCTTCCCTCCAGCTTTGTTATACAGCTTGTTTTACAGTATGCACCAACCTGCGGTCTGTGTAATGCCATCTCATTCCATGCATCAGCCAGCCAGTCACATGGTTTGCAGGGATAAATCTGGAGGCTGCGAAATATTCAGACTGTTTGTGTGCATGTGGGTCTGTGGCAGAGCAGGGCTGCAACCGGCCGACTCATCTGTTTTATATGGAGTCTCAGGCCAGGCCGGGTCCTAGACACCATTCCTGCTCTGGCTACATCTGTTTTATATGGAGAGTCTCCGGCCAGGCCGGGTCCTAGACACCATTCCTGCTCTGGCTGCATCTGTTTTATATGGAGAGTCTCAGGCTAGGCCGGGTCCTAGACACCATTCCTGCTCTGGCTGCATCTGTTTTATATGGAGAGTCTCAGGCTAGGCCGGGTCCTAGACACCATTCCTGCTCTGGCTGCATCTGTTTTATATGGAGAGTCTCAGGCTAGGCCGGGTCCTAGACACCATTCCTGCTCTGGCTGCATCTGTTTTATATGGAGAGTCTCAGGCTAGGCCGGGTCCTAGACACCATTCCTGCTCTGGCTGCATCTGTTTTATATGGAGAGTCTCAGGCTAGGCCGGGTCCTAGACACCATTCCTGCTCTGGCTGCATCTGTTTTATATGGAGAGTCTCAGGCCAGGCCGGGTCCTAGACACCATTCCTGCTCTGGCTACATCTGTTTTATATGGAGAGTCTCAGGCCAGGCCGGGTCCTAGACACCATTCCTGCTCTGGCTGCATCTGTTTTATATGGAGAGTCTCAGGCCAGGCCGGGTCCTAGACACCATTCCTGCTCTGGCTACATCTGTTTTATATGGAGAGTCTCCGGCCAGGCCGGGTCCTAGACACCATTCCTGCTCTGACTACATCTGTTTTATATGGAGAGTCTCAGACCAGGCCGGGTCCTAGACACCATTCCTGCTCTGGCTACATCTGTTTTATATGGAGAGTCTCAGACCAGGCCGGGTCCTAGACACCATTCCTGCTCTGGCTACATCTGTTTTATATGGAGAGTCTCCGGCCAGGCCGGGTCCTAGACACCATTCCTGCTCTGGCTACATCTGTTTTATATGGAGAGTCTCCGGCCAGGCCGGGTCCTAGACACCATTCCTGCTCTGGCTACATCTGTTTTATATGGAGAGTCTCCGGCCAGGCCGGGTCCTAGACACCATTCCTGCTCTGGCTACATCTGTTTTATATGGAGAGTCTCCGGCCAGGCCGGGTCCTAGACACCATTCCTGCTCTGGCTACATCTGTTTTATATGGAGAGTCTCCGGCCAGGCCGGGTCCTAGACACCATTCCTGCTCTGGCTACATCTGTTTTATATGGAGAGTCTCCGGCCAGGCCGGGTCCTAGACACCATTCCTGCTCTGACTACATCTGTTTTATATGGAGAGTCTCCGGCCAGGCCGGGTCCTAGACACCATTCCTGCTCTGGCTACATCTGTTTTATATGGAGAGTCTCCGGCCAGGCCGGGTCCTAGACACCATTCCTGCTCTGGCTACATCTGTTTTATATGGAGAGTCTCAGGCCAGGCCGGGTCCTAGACACCATTCCTGCTCTGGCTACATCTGTTTTATATGGAGAGTCTCAGGCCAGGCCGGGTCCTAGACACCATTCCTGCTCTGGCTACATCTGTTTTATATGGAGAGTCTCAGACCAGGCCGGGTCCTAGACACCATTCCTGCTCTGGCTACATCTGTTTTATATGGAGAGTCTCCGGCCAGGCCGGGTCCTAGACACCATTCCTGCTCTGGCTACATCTGTTTTATATGGAGAGTCTCAGGCCAGGCCGGGTCCTAGACACCATTCCTGCTCTGGCTACATCTGTTTTATATGGAGAGTCTCAGGCCAGGCCGGGTCCTAGACACCATTCCTGCTCTGGCTACATCTGTTTTATATGGAGAGTCTCAGGCCAGGCCGGGTCCTAGACACCATTCCTGCTCTGCCTGCATCTGTTTTACAAATTCAGCCTGCGGGCCGCCAGTTGGGGAACCCTGCACGAGGCAGTTCTGTGCCTGAATTACTAAAATAGGCTGCCTGTAGCATAATTATTTCCCTGTGGTCCTGTTGAGGTAGGATGTGACAAACATTGATTTGGGTTTGACCAGACACACCCAAGGGAAGGGGCCGTTAAACAAATGTTACCTGAGCAGACCTATTGTTCCTCCCTGTTGTAGCGTCTTCTGGCCTAAGTCAATATTTGACCAAGACCCTGGTGGTAGTAGTAGTGAGAGAGCAGTCACAATGGGACCCTGCCTGGGGTTAAAGGATGGGTCATTAAGCCTAAAACGGCTTGTGAGGCTACCACACAGCTATCTGTCTTCTTGGAACAGGAGGACAAATATGTTTGTTGCTCTACTAAAGTTGTACGTTTGTGAGTCGCGACTTGCCTCCCTCTCGTGTCTCTGTCGGGTCTCCCTCCGTCTCTCGCTCTCTCTCGCGCGGTCTATTACGTTACCCAGCAAGAAAACCAAATAATGTCGCTCAAACAAGGGGAAACTAACGAAGAGTCACTGACAACCACCAAAACGAAACAGGTGGGGTTTTAGGAGGGGTTCTGAAAGACACTCATGGGGGTGTCCACTGGAAGGTGACTAGCAACAACAACTGGAACTTAAGACCCCCACCATGAGACCCACTACATTTGCCCCAGAACAGGCAAACAAAATAAAACCCCACACCAAACTTAAAGACAGGAAGCAAACCAAAAAGTGGAGCAAAACGAAAACAGGAAAGATAAAGGATTGTTTGTCTGTTCCACGTCTCTCAAGAGCACTGGGCCAGCCACTCTTAAATAGCACCTGGGCCAGCCACTCTTAAATAGCACCTGGGCCAGCCACTCTTAAATAGCACTGGGCCAGCCACTCTTAAATAGCACCTGGGCCAGCCACTCTTAAATAGCACCTGGGCCTGCCACTCTTAAATAGCACCTGGGCCTGCCACTCTTAAATAGCACCTGGGCCAGCCACTCTTAAATAGCACCTGGGCCAGCCACTCTTAAATAGCACCTGGGCCAGCCACTCTTAAATAGCACCTGGGCCAGCCACTCTTAAATAGCACCTGGGCCAGCCACTCTTAAATAGCACCTGGGCCAGCCACTCTTAAATAGCACCTGGGCCAGCCACTCTTAAATAGCACTGAGCCAGCCACTCTTAAATAGCACCTGGGCCAGCCACTCTTAAATAGCACCTGGGCCTGCCACTCTTAAATAGCACCTGGGCCTGCCACTCTTAAATAGCACCTGGGCCTGCCACTCTTAAATAGCACCTGGGCCTGCCACTCTTAAATAGCACCTGGGCCTGCCACTCTTAAATAGCACCTGGGCCAGCCACTCTTAAATAGCACCTGGGCCTGCCACTCTTAAATAGCACCTGGGCCAGCCACTCTTAAATAGCACCTGGGCCAGCCACTCTTAAATAGCACCTGGGCCAGCCACTCTTAAATAGCACCTGGGCCAGCCACTCTTAAATAGCACCTGGGCCTGCCACTCTTAAATAGCACCTGGGCCTGCCACTCTTAAATAGCACCTGGGCCTGCCACTCTTAAATAGCACCTGGGCCAGCCACTCTTAAATAGCACCTGGGCCAGCACAGGTGAAACACCTTCCCACTAACGAGATGGCAACCAGTACAGCTGTAACACAAACTGACTAATGAAGACACCAATCAGTGTGCCCTACATGCTAATATTCCATCTTCAAAACATAAATGAAAAAAACAACCTGTAACAGTCACTCTCTCTCTGTTTCTCTGTGTCTGGTAGCCCACTGCAACCCAGTCCAGTCTGCCTGGGAGAGCAGGTTCTCCTCTCTATCTCAATCTGTCTGACTCTTGCCAGGGAGCTGGACTGAAACTCTGATCGGACATACGAAATCTAACCTGCATACAGTATAGCACATTACGTGAGTGAGCAAGCAGCAGTGAATGTCCCTGATGACTGGGATTGGTCTGAAAAGCTTCTATTCCCTCTTGGACCTATAAATATTTGAGAGTAAACTCTGTCTCGCTCTCTTGTCTGTCAGCTGTGTGTGCAATATGCGTTGGAGACCTGTTTGTTTGTTTGTGTGTATGGGCTGGGAGATTTGATCCATCAGACAGGAAGTGGTCTGCTGTTGTGTATAAGATGCTGATGGAGACAGACATCCCTGATAAAGGAAGAGGAAAGGGAAGAGAGCAATGCAGAGAGAGGGAGAGAGTTAATGATGTATGAATCCCTAGTATCTGGCTACAGCACTGTGTGGTCTGGAACATGGGAGAGAGAGACTGGCAGCCCATCCCTAGACTCTACTCAGCCTGTACCCGTCACTAGCCTCTACCCAGCCAGTGCCCATACCCAGCTTGTACCCATCCCTAGCCTCTACCCATCCCATACCCATCCAGTCCCCATCCCATACCCAGCCTGTACCCATCCCATACCCATCCAGTCCCCATCCCATACCCAGCCTGTACCCATCCCATACCCAGCCTCTACCCATCCCATACCCAGCCTCTACCCATCCCTAGCCAATACCAAGCCTGTACCCATCCCATACCAAGCCTGTACCATCCCATACCCAGCCTGTACCCATCCCAAGCCCATATCCAGCATGTACCCATCCCATTTCCAGCCTTGACCCAGCCTGCACCCAGGACCCAGCCTCTACCCTTCCCTAGCCTCTACCCATCCCTTCCCTAGCCCATACCCAGCCTGCACCCAGGACCCAGCCTCTACCCTTCCCTAGCCTCTACCCATCCCTTCCCTAGCCCTTACCCAGCCTGTTCCCAGGACCCAGCCTCTATCCTTCCCTAGCCTCTACCCATCCCTTCCCTAGCCCATACCCAGCCTGTTCCCAGGACCCAGCCTCTATCCTTCCCTAGCCTCTACCCATCCCTTCCCTAGCCCATACCCAGCCTGTTCCCAGGACCCAGCCTCTATCCTTCCCTAGCCTCTACCCATCCCTTCCCTAGCCCATACCCAGCCTGTTCCCAGGACCCAGCCTCTACCCTTCCCTAGCCTCTACCCATCCCTTCCCTAGCCCATACCCAGCCTGTTCCCAGAACGCAGCTTCTACCCTTCCCTAGCCTCTACCCATCCCTTCCCTAGCCCATACCCAGCCTGTTCCCGGAACCCCAGTAGCGCATTTACTTCCCTGGCAGACCTTCTCCTCAGGGGTGTTGTGTACTTATCCCTGCCTAGACGGAGGGGATCAGATGGGGCTAGGCAGCACCCTGTACCATGTGCTCCTGGAGCTGCAGGAATCCTGGTGGGCCTGACTAATGCTGTCCTAATCTAGTCTGGGACCATTAGGACATAGAAGTTTCATCTATCACAGACACACACCAGCAGCTTAGAGGGTTTGACTCTCAGGCCTCGGGGCTTCCCCTCAGGAGCAGATCACTGGATGAACGACCGCACTGAACCCAGTGGTAGTAACGCCTGTTAACAACCTAAAAACACTCACCTACTCACTCCAAGGACTGTCATGTCTGCTGTCAGTCTGTCTCTGTTTTTCTCTGAGTGGCTAATGGTGCATGTTGGAGCAGTGTTTTCATGTGTTTGTGACTGTGAGTACAGGTGGTGCTAGCCTTATGTTGGTGTGTTTGTGACTGTGAGTACAGGTGGTGCTAGCTGTATGTTGGTGTGTTTGTGACTGTGAGTACTGTTGGTGTGTTTGTGACTGTGAGTACAGGTGATGCTAGCTGTATGTTGGTGTGTTTGTGACTGAGTACAGGTGGTGCTAGCTTTATGTCTGTGTGTGTTCTCCTCTGTTTGAATAGTGGTCAAACAATAGTGTATATGTTTTGTGTTGTGGTTGGACCGTGTGCGTGATGTGTGCACATACGGAGTATAGCAAACATCAGGAACACCTTCCTAATATTGAGTTGCACCAGCCCCCTTTTTCCCTCAGAACAGTTTCAACTCGTCAGGTGATGGACTCTACAAGGTGTTCGAAAGCGTTCCACAGGGATGCTGGCCATGTTGACTCCAATGCGTCCCACAGTTGTTAAGTTGGCTGAATGGCCTTTGGGTGGGGGACCATTCTTGATGGTCCACGGTGGTTTCCACGGGAAACTGTTGAGTGTGGAAAAACCCAGCAGCGTTGCAGTTCTTGACACAAACCAGTGCGCCTGACACCTACTACCATACCCCGTTCAAAGACACTTACATATTTTGTGTCAGTTATCACAAGGCTCAAAAATCATTCTTTAACCTGTCTCCTTCCCTTCATCTACACTGATTGAAGTGGATTTAACAAGTGACGTCAATAAGGGATCATATCTTTCACCTGGATTCACATTGTCAGTCTGTTATGGAAAGAGCATACTCGGTGTATGTGTCATGCCTGAGTAAACAACACGTGTTTTTGACACTGTGTGTGAGCTTGCCGTTCCAGCAGGACAGGGTATGTTTTCTCTCTCACCCTGCCGTGGATGTGTACACCGTCTCTCTGCAAGGTTTCAGTTTTGTCAGTGAGCAGTGTGAGTTCTGCAACACCAGTCAAAGCAGGTTATTTATAGACCTGCTGTATTAATTTGAGCAGAGGAGCAACATTTACACCTCGTCTTAGCACGATAGACTGTATGTACATATCGCTATGTTTTTTCCCCCCCTCATGTTCTCTCTTCAACATACACAAACACACACCCCCTCACCCTCTTGCATTCTATCTCTCACATTGCGTGTAAATTTTGTGTAAGGGAAGGGGAAATGTATAGTTTCCTGTCAGGGGTTTGGCCTTTAACACAGATAACTATAATGTGCTACAGACTCTGTGTGCTACAGCTTCTGTGTGCTACAGCTTCTGTGTGCATGTGTGTCAGCTCAGTCTCATCCTGACACCAGCTAGTAGCCTGCCCTACATGGAGTAGAGTCTCTCTGTCTCTCATCCTCTCTCTTCTAGTAAATATGACCTATAATTACAATGTTTTTAATTATGTTAGGAAGCAGATTTTCTGTGTTTTGAATGGTGTGGGCATTCCCCAACAACAGAATGGTGTGGGCATTCCCCAACAACAGAATGGTGTGGGCGTGTACCGGTCATTAAAGTAGATCGCTGATTGGCCAGCTCGGCCAGAATCAACAACATTATTTGGGTATGAGTTAACAGAATATGAACTTTTAAAAGTGAGATTTTCACTGGAAAGATGCCTTAAATTGATGCCCTGGAATCCAAATGGATATGCTCCATTTCACCATAGTAAATGTTGAAACGGAGAATCTGTTTTGGAGGCTATTAAGTTGGAGTCTTATGCTGTGGAAAACATGAATGATCCCAACGCCTTCCGCCTGCTCCTCCCATCATCTCTCATTAGTATGTTAGAGAGACTGGGCAAAGGTCTATTCTTTTTGGGGAAATGGTATTAGAGTATTTGTTAGATTTATGTCAAGATTTAGGCTATAGATTACCACAAAATCTGGCCCAAAAGCATCTTGGTGTAAAATTGTAAGATTATTTACTTATATATATATATACTTTGGTAAAAAACAATCAAACACAACTCAACATCAGTCTGAGACACAAACCAGCTCCTTTTATACTTAATGTAGTTCTACTTCTATGAAATACACTGTTCATGTAATATCTACCCATATTCTTAGAATGATGATGTTTATTTAAGTGCTTCAAAGAGTCCTGAATGTTTTAATATGTTGGCAATGTGGTTAAGGTGAGAGGTGTGCCAAGGTAGTGACTGAGAGAACCTGTGCCAGGTATTTCAAGTCAGTTTAAACAGAACGAGTTCCATCCCAGCCGTAGTGACTGTGGAGCCCTGCTCATTCCTGTTGATTCAGCAGTGAGCCAGGTTAGATTCAGGTTGGCTGTCTCCTGACACCCGTAACATTTGAATGTATCTCAGCGGTGTATCCGGTAGGGTCAGGTAAATTCAGGTGAGTTCAGACCTGACAGCAGTGAGTCAGGTTAGATTCAGGTTGGCTGTCTCCTGACAGCCGTAACATTTGAATGTAACTCAGCGGTGTATCCGGTAGGGTCAGGTAAATTCAGGTGAGTTCAGACCTGACAGCAGTGAGCCAGGTTAGATTCAGGTTGGCTGTCTCCTGACAGCCGTAACATTTGAATGTAACTCAGCGGTGTATCCGGTAGGGTCAGGTAAATTCAGGTGAGTTCAGACCTGACAGCAGTGAGCCAGGTTAGATTCAGGTTGGCTGTCTCCTGACAGCCGTAACATTTGAATGTAACTCAGCGGTGTATCGGGTAGGGTCAGGTAAATTCAGGTGAGTTCAGACCTGACAGCAGTGAGTCAGGTTAGATTCAGGTTGGCTGTCTCCTGACAGCCGTAACATTTGAATGTAACTCAGCGGTGTATCGGGTAGGGTCAGGTAAATTCAGGTGAGTTCAGACCTGACAGCAGGGAGTCAGGATCAGGTAGATCCTGTCTCTCAGGATGTTGGTGGCATAATGACTTGACTAACTGGGTCCTACAGGTGGTCGTTCACTGAGCAGGTAGTTTGAGGTTTACCTTTATTTATCTCCAAACAGTCTGGTGAAAAACAAACACAACATCAGTCTGAGACACAAACCAGCTCCTTTTATACTTAATGTAGTTCTACTTCTATAAAATACACTGTCCATGTAATATCAAGTCAGTTAAGAACAAATTCTTATTTTCAATGACGGCCTAGGAACAGTGGGGTTAAACTGCCTTGTTCAGGGGCAGAACGACAGATTTGTACCTTGTCAGCTTAGGGATTCGAACTTGCAACCTTTCGATTGCTAGTCCAACGCTCTAACCACTAGGCTCACCTTTGGGGCGGCAGGGTGAGTTAGGTCTGCTCTATACCAAATTAGCATACCCCCTGAGTCCCTTCCCTGTTTCACACCTGGTAGTTTTGTGAATGGGACTACCAGCTCTCTGTAACTTAGAGGGCAACCAGGGGTCCGTCTCCTCTGTCATCCTGCAAGAAACCTGGTACAATGTCTGTATTTCCGATTTATTTGGTGAAGTCCAGGTTCCTGCTCTTTAGGCCAAAGGCAGATGACCTCAGGCCTTGGATATTCCAGGATGAGATAGTGAAGGCTTTGTGTTCCATAAAGTGTCCGATGTTGTTGGTCGTGTGGTTTGGCCTCAGGCCAGTAAGTGTGAAGTGAGTTCAGTTCAATAGAAACAGACCTGACTGTCTTTTTCTCTCAGGATGTGAGTAGAGATTTAATAATGACTAACGGGGATATACAGGCGTTTGAGCTGAAGGGACCAGAGAATGTTCTAATAGATAAGAGACCGATTCAGCAGTGAGTCAGGCCAGGTACAGGTCGATCTATATGGACCTGATTGTTTCAGGATGTGGGTAGATTGCATGCATATTGAGTTGACTAAATAGGATCTACAGGTGGTTGAGCACAAAGGACGAGGGATCAGTCACAACAGATAAAAAGGGACAGGTGTGTCATTGATGCTGTCAGATACGGGCTGAAGGTAAGGCTGGATCCTAGGAGTTTGTCTGACTAATCGTTCCTCCACATGCTCAGGCCTGAATTAGTTTGTGTTGAAAGTAAGGAGGAGGTTATATTGGAACAGTTATTTGGGTCTACAGTGAACAGACTAGCCTCGTGCTGTTTTTCTGGTAAAGAAATGGTTAGAAGGACCACCAATGAAATCTCTTTGAATAAGTAAGACCGACCATCCATTTAGCCTAACCCAGGGATGTCTTTGTAAAGGTAGTTGTTACCCTCTCCGTCCCGTGTGCCCAATCTCTCACTGGCCTCATTCAGAGTTGTATTAAAACCAAACCATTGTACAGCAGCACAGCATCAGACCGTGTGTGTGTGTGTGTGTGTGTGTGTGTGTGTGTGTGTGTGTGTGTGTGTGTGTGTGTGTGTGTGTGTGTGTGTGTGTGTGTGTGTGTGTGTGTGTGTGTGTGTGTGTGTGTGTGTGTGTGTGTGTGTGTGTGTGTGTGTGTGTGTGTCCCCACAGTAAATAGGCCGTTAAAGTGCAGTTTTCATACAAGGCTGGTCTCCAAGAGGATGAATCACTGTCTCCTCCCTCCCTCTCACTTATTCTCTCCCTCTCTACTCCGTGCCCATTCTCTGCTCTCATCCCCCTCTTCTCCGAGGCTGAGTTGGTTGAATTAAGGAAACAGAGAGGAAGCTCTCTTTCCTCGTCCATGTCTCCCAGTGTCAATTACTGAATTAGCTGCGCCATTCCCCCTCTCACTTTCTCTTGGTCGCTCTCTCTCTCTCTCTCTCCCTCATGTATCTCTCCATTCAGCTGTCTTTCTTGCTCTCTCTCTCTCTCTCTCTCTCTCTCCCTCTGTCCCTTTCTCTCTTTCTTGCTCTCTCCCTCAGTCCCCCTCTCTCTTGATCATGCTCTATCCATCTATAAATAGTTCTCATGTGGGATGGAGGTTTTTACAGCCGTCTCGTGATTTACATTTCATTTTCACCTCTGGATTATTTATTTACCTCCCATGAACCTGGCTCCCACTCTCCTCACTCTCTTTCTCTCCCTCTCTGCCCCCTCCGCTCCTCTCTCTCTCTCTCTCTCTCTTTCTCTCCCTCTCGGCCCCCTCCGCTCCTCTCTCTCTCTCTTTCTCTCCCACTCTGCCCCCTCCGCTCCTCTCTCTCTCTCTTTTCTCCAAATAAAGGGGATAAAGAGATGAAGAGGGGCTTAATGAACACACTGGGTGGACGGGACTGGAGAGTGGAGGGGGCTGGATGGAGGGGGGATGGCTGAATCTGTTAGGGCCTGTGTCATGCTGGGCCATTGTCTGGTTTGAGGATAGTCTGCCTCTTTCTCTCTCTCTCTGCCACCTTCACTCACAATTCGGTTGAATCCAATGTACTTTATTGGCCTTGGGAAGTTTAGGGGCTTTTACGTTGCCAAAGCAAACAGGCCTATAGGAAGGAACATATCATATCAAAGGTGATAGTGAAATAATAATAATAATGACAGCTCTCTCTCTTCTCCCTCTCTAAATGTCTCTCTCTGGTTCGCTCTGGCCTGCGGCCCAAGCACGGGCAGGTTCGCTGTCTCAGGCTCTAGAGATGCAGCCTATCCACTGGGCACACACTGGTTGAATCAATGTTTCCACATCATTTTAATGAAATTACATTGAACCAACGTGGAATAGATGTTGAACTGACGTCTGTGCCCAGTGGGTAGTGCTGACTACCTCGCTTGAGTGCCTCTCAAAGGGGTTAGAACAACCCCCCCCCCCCCCCCCCCCCCCCCCCCCCACACACACACACACTCATCCTCCCTCTCTAAAACACCTCCAATTGGACGTGGCATTTCCCTTGTCTTACCGAGTCCCCTCTCTCTGAAAGGCTAAGCGGAGACGTGGTCTGTTTACTTGAACGGATGTGAGCTGAGACCTAAGAGTGTAAGAAAACGGGGACAATTCCTCTTATTTGAGTGTTTTTAGGTCTGCTACTTTTTATCACATTTTTGAGCTTTGTCCAAATGTTTAATTTTATTTTAGTGCTTTTAAGGCAAACAAACGTCTTCTCCTGTGTTTTGAAAGTTGAGTGGTTTTGTTCTGAGTCACTGGTCGTTAATTGCTGTGTGTGTGACTGACTGTTCACTCATTGTGACACTTGTGCAGCTGGCCTGTCATTATGTGAAACAGGATGTTAGCAGAGAGACACAGTCACAGGACGGTGTAGGTGGTGGCAGGCACTCACTCTGCACCTCTATTGGTGTGTCTTCTGACTTCTGGAATTCTTCTGACTGTTGCATGAAACAGGATGCTCACAGAGACCCAGTCACAGGATGGTGGTGTTGGTGGTCACGAAGCACTCAGCAGTACATCCTATTGGTGGGACTTGACTTCTGGATCTGTATTCAAACGGTGTCTTAGTGTTAGTGCTGATCTAGGATCAGGTCTCCATGTCCGTATAATATTATTCATTTTCATGATCTAAAAGGCCTAACTGAACCTATATCAGATACAGCACTGCCGCCGTCCCATAGCAGATACAGCACTGCCGCCGTCCCATAGCAGATACAGCACTGCCGCCGTCCCATAGCAGATACAGCACTGCCGTCCGTCCCATAGCAGATACAGCACTGCCGTCCGTCCCATAGCAGATACAGCACTGCCGCCGTCCCATAGCAGATACAGCACTGCCGCCGTCCCATAGCAGATACAGCACTGCCGCCGTCCCATAGCAGATACAGCACTGCCGCCGTCCCATAGCAGATACAGCACTGCCGCCGTCCCATAGCAGATACAGCACTGCCGCCGTCCCATAGCAGATACAGCACTGCCGCCGTCCCATAGCAGATACAGCACTGCCGCCGTCCCATAGCAGATACAGCACTGCCGTCCGTCCCATAGCAGATACAGCACTGCCGTCCGTCCCATAGCAGATACAGCACTGCCGTCCGTCCCATAGCAGATACAGCACTGCCGTCCGTCCCATAGCAGATACAGCACTGCCGTCCGTCCCATAGCAGATACAGCACTGCCGTCCGTCCCATAGCAGATACAGCACTGCCGCCGTCCCATAGCAGATACAGCACTGCCGCCGTCCCATAGCAGATACAGCACTGCCGCCGTCCCATAGCAGATACAGCACTGCCGCCGTCCCATAGCAGATACAGCACTGCCGCCGTCCCATAGCAGATACAGCACTGCCGCCGTCCCATAGCAGATACAGCACTGCCGCCGTCCCATAGCAGATACAGCACTGCCGCCGTCCCATAGCAGATACAGCACTGCCGCCGTCCCATAGCAGATACAGCACTGCCGCCGTCCCATAGCAGATACAGCACTGCCGCCGTCCCATAGCAGATACAGCACTGCCGCCGTCCCATAGCAGATACAGCACTGCCGCCGTCCCATAGCAGATACAGCACTGCCGCCGTCCCATAGCAGATACAGCACTGCCGCCGTCCCATAGCAGATACAGCACTGCCGTCCGTCCTATAGCAGATACAGCACTGCCGCCGTCCCATAGCAGATACAGCACTGCCGTCCGTCCTATAGCAGATACAGCACTGCCGCCGTCCCATAGCAGATACAGCACTGCCGCCGTCCCATAGCAGATACAGCACTGCCGTCCGTCCCATAGCAGATACAGCACTGCCGTCCGTCCCATAGCAGATACAGCACTGCCGTCCGTCCCATAGCAGATACAGCACTGCCGTCCGTCCCATAGCAGATACAGCACTGCCGCCGTCCCATAGCAGATACAGCACTGCCGCCGTCCCATAGCAGATACAGCACTGCCGCCGTCCCATAGCAGATACAGCACTGCCGCCGTCCCATAGCAGATACAGCACTGCCGCCGTCCCATAGCAGATACAGCACTGCCGCCGTCCCATAGCAGATACAGCACTGCCGCCGTCCCATAGCAGATACAGCACTGCCGCCGTCCCATAGCAGATACAGCACTGCCGTCCGTCCCATAGCAGATACAGCACTGCCGTCCGTCCCATAGCAGATACAGCACTGCCGTCCGTCCCATAGCAGATACAGCACTGCCGTCCGTCCCATAGCAGATACAGCACTGCCGTCCGTCCCATAGCAGATACAGCACTGCCGTCCGTCCCATAGCAGATACAGCACTGCCGCCGTCCCATAGCAGATACAGCACTGCCGCCGTCCCATAGCAGATACAGCACTGCCGCCGTCCCATAGCAGATACAGCACTGCCGCCGTCCCATAGCAGATACAGCACTGCCGCCGTCCCATAGCAGATACAGCACTGCCGCCGTCCCATAGCAGATACAGCACTGCCGCCGTCCCATAGCAGATACAGCACTGCCGCCGTCCCATAGCAGATACAGCACTGCCGCCGTCCCATAGCAGATACAGCACTGCCGCCGTCCCATAGCAGATACAGCACTGCCGCCGTCCCATAGCAGATACAGCACTGCCGCCGTCCCATAGCAGATACAGCACTGCCGCCGTCCCATAGCAGATACAGCACTGCCGCCGTCCCATAGCAGATACAGCACTGCCGCCGTCCCATAGCAGATACAGCACTGCCGTCCGTCCTATAGCAGATACAGCACTGCCGCCGTCCCATAGCAGATACAGCACTGCCGCCGTCCCATAGCAGATACAGCACTGCCGCCGTCCCATAGCAGATACAGCACTGCCGCCGTCCCATAGCAGATACAGCACTGCCGTCCGTCCCATAGCAGATACAGCACTGCCGTCCGTCCCATAGCAGATACAGCACTGCCGCCGTCCCATAGCAGATACAGCACTGCCGCCCGTCCTATAGCAGATACAGCACTGCCGCCCGTCCTATAGCAGATACAGCACTGCCGCCGTCCCATAGCAGATACAGCACTGCCGTCCGTCCTATAGCAGATACAGCACTGCCGTTCTAAGACTCTTGGTGAACACAGGCCTGGACTTATTACTAGTGATTGGCCAAACAATCCATACAGTTACATATGACCATATTATTTTGAATGATGAAATATCAATACTTTGACTCCAAGGAGGAAAACTGGTCTTTTTCATCCTATAGCTTGTTCTCTATCTTCTTTTATAATAGTGAGCCAACAGCTTTTCAGTACTTTTATATCCCTGACTGATCAAAACAAATGTTCTCATGCTCTGTCTTCTCTCTGCAGCAGACACGTATAGTGAGCAATATGTTTGGAACATCAAATCGCAATACAATCTCAGTATTGTCAATTCATATAGAATCGTGAGAATCGCATTACATATCGTATCTCTAAGGTAACTGGTAATTCCCAGCACTACTTCTTACTGTTGAGTATGATTATATCCTTACTGGTGAGTGGTGAGTAAGACGGAAAGTGTATTGTCTTGGTGAGATTAGAGATGGAGATGGAGGCTGTTATCTTAGACAAGCACTTTCCTGTCAAATTACTTCATCACCTGGGTCGGCAGGCTATGTGGTTTGTTGGTACCGGTCCTGACCTAGCGGAGGGGAAATTCCACCTGTTTTAATGATGTCTGCTTCCCAAATGGCACCCTTGTGTTCTCTATATAGTGAACTACTTTTGACCAGGGCCCATAGAAACCTCTCAGACAAATACTCTCCTTCCTTGACGCCTCTCAGCTTAGACAGATTAGGCTACTGTTTGTCTCCAAGAAAGCTACTTCTGCTCTCTGCGGCAGCCACTCAGCCAGTCAGACACAGATTTGTTTTGTTTTTTAAATCATAGCAACTGAATGCACACTCATAAAACTGAATGCAGTTTCCTTGCTTGCCCTCTATCCATTCATTGCAAACACATTGCCATTTGTCTGTCATTGGAGAGGTGAGAGGTCAGCCTAGTAACATGATCTCTCCCAGGTCTTATGTTTGACTGGACAGACAGACGGTTGAACATAGATCATTTATTTAAAGGAATAATATGGTGAAAAAATTTGAGAAGGGCAGTAAGAACTGTCAAGTCCATGGAGAATGACACTTTACAGAGGGTAGCAGACAGACAGATCATTGATTTAAAGGGAGTGGCTGGTGGCAGCATTGAGAGCCTGTATGTATAGTTGAGGACAGGACCGAGGACTTGGACTAAACTGTGACTGGGAAGAGGACCTGTGTGGCCTGGGCAGCTGAAATAGTGTGAGGTAGACACAGCCCTGTTAAACAGTGACAAATGCCACCCTGCTGTGCCTAATCACCAGCATTTCCCTAGCTAGGGGCCTTAGTCTGACCCACCCACCCACCCACCCACACACACACACACACACACACACACACAAACACACACAAACACACAGGTCAAGTTCCTGCCCACAGTAGAAGAGGGGAACCCTGAGAACCTGAGTCAGGCCCAGTCATCTCTCTTTCGCTCCCACACACACTTTCTCCCTTTCACTCTCTCACTCTCCTTACTCACACTCTCTTTCAATTCAATTTAAGGGCTTCATTGTCATGGGAAACATATATGTTAACATTGCCAAAGCAAGTGAAGTAGCTAATAAACAAAAGTGAAATAAACAATAAAAATGAACAGTAAACATTACACTCACAAGTTCCAAAATAAAGACATTTCAAATGTCATATTATGTATATTTACAGTGTTGTAATGATGTGCAATTAGTTAAAGTACAAAAGGGAAGATGAAAAAACATAAATATTGGTTGGATTTACAATGGTGTTTGTTCTTCACTGGTTGACCTTTTCTTGTGTCAACAGATCAAAATCTTGCTGCTGTGATGCACACTGTGGTATTTCACCCAATAGATATGAGAGTTTATCAAAATTGGGTTTGTTTTCAAATTCTTTGTGGGTCTGTGTAATCTGAGGGAGATATGTGTCTCTAATATGGTCATACATTTGGCAGGAGGTTAGGAAGTGCAGCTCAGTTTCCACCTCATTTTGTGGGCAGTGTGCACACAGCCTGTCTTCTCCTGAGAGCCAGGTCTGCCTACGGCGGCCTTTCTCAATAGCAAGGCAATGCTCACTGAGTCTGTACATAGTCAAAGCTTCCCTTACGTTTCGGTCAATCACAGTGGTAAGGTATTCTGCCACTGTGTACTCTGTTTAGGGCCAAATGGGATTCTAGTTTGCTCAGTTTTAATTTGTAATTTTATATAAATTCTTTCCAATGTGTCAAGTAATTATCTTTTTCGTTTTTCTCATGTTTTGGTTGGGTCTAATTGTGTTGCTGTCCTGGGGCTCTGTGGGGTGTGTTTTGTGAACAGAGCCCCAGGACCAGCTTGCTTAGGGGACTTTTCTCCAGGTCCATCTCTCTGTAGGTGATGGCTTTATGGAAGGTTTGGGAATCTTTCTTCTTCTCTTTCTGTCTCTCTCTAATGCTAGATGATAGTTTGATGCTAATTTAGGTGGGTTGCATAGTTCTTGCCTTCTTGGTGTGGTCATATGAAAATTCTTGTGGCGTTCATTCCCATCAGCGTATCCTGCTAATGACTGACTAGCTACCCTGCTGATTAAAATGTGCTGCTCTTGTGTTTCCACCGTGTCCAAGTCCTCCATCCATGTATTTGCCCAATGCCTGATACTCGAACAGCCTCTTAAAGGCCCTCATTGTGTGAATATATTTTTTTAGAAATACATCTTCTAAAGACAGAAGTAAATGCAATAGAGAAACCAGTGTGCTCTTGCGGGGTCATGCCAGGCACAGGAAGTGAACAGGATCCTGAATTGGCCTTGTTAAGATGTTAGCATGTTTTACTGTAGCATTCTAATGGCTGTTGATCTGATTCTGAAGCACATGACTCTGGACCAAATCAACTGGCCTAGTTTACATATGGCCCCATCTCCAGGTGTTTTGGGGCCATAGAGCTGTTATTTCCTCAAATCAGCCACAGTGGCGAGACAGTTAGTCATACAGTGCCTTCATAAAGTATTCATACCCCTCAACTTTTACCCCTCAACTTAACTTTTTACACATTTTATTGTTACGAAGTGGAGTTAAAATGAATTTAGTTGTAATTTTAATGTCAAAGTGGAATCAAAATAATACACTGATATATCTTGATTAGTTAAGTATTCAACACCCTGAATCAATACATGTTGGATTCACCTTTGGCAGTGATTACAACTGAGAGTCTTTCTAGGTAAGTCTCTATGAGCTTTAAATGCCTGGATTGTGCAACATTTGCCTATTTTATTCTTTAGAATTCTTCAAGCTCTTTCAAATTGGTTGTTGATCATTGCTAGACAGCCATTTTCAAGTCTGGTCTTAGATTTTCTAGCTAATTTAAGTCAAAACTGTAACTAGGCTACTCAGGGACATTCAATGTCATCTTGATAAGCAACTCCAGTGTATATTTGGCTTTGTGTTTTAGGCTATTGTTCTGCTGAATGGTGAATTTCTCTCCCAGTGTCTGTTGAAAAGGATTTCGCCTGTGCTTTGCTCTATTCCGTTTATTTTTATCCCCCCAAACTCCCTAGTCCTTACTGTGATGAAAAGCATACCAATAACATGATGCAGCCACCACCATGCTTAAAACATATGAAGTGGTATTCCGTGATGTGTTGTTGGATTTGCCCCAAATGTAACGCTTTGTATTCAGGACACACTTTTTGCAGTATTACTTTAGTGCCTTGTTGCAAACAGGAATGCATGTTTTGGAACATTTCTATTCTGTTCATGCTTCCTCTTTTTCACTCTGTCATTTGTGTTATTACTGTGGAGTCCCTACAATGTTGATCCATCCTCAGGTATCTCCCGAGTGGCACAGCGATCTAAGGCACTGCATCTCAGTGCTAGAGGCGTCACTACAGACACCCTGGTTCGAATCCAGGCTGTATCACAACCGGGCATGATTGGGAGTTCCATAGGGCGGCGCACAATTGTCCCAGCGTCGTCCGGGTTTGGCCGGTGTAGGCCATCATTGTAAATGACTTGCCTAGTATAAAGGTTAAATAACAATTTAGAAATAAATACATCTCCTATCACAGGCATTAAACTCTGTTTTAAAATCACCATTAGCCTCATGGTGAAATCCCTGAGTGGTTTCCTTCCTCTCCGTCAACTGAGTTAGGAAGGATGCCTGTGTCTTTGTAGTGACTGGGTGTATTGACACACCATCCAAAGTGTAATTATTAACTGCACCATGCTCAAAGGAATATTCAATGTCTGCTTTTTTATTTCAATTATTTTTCAGCTACCTATAAGTACCCTTTGCGAACCATTGGAAAATCTCCCTGGTCTTTGTGGTTGAATCTGTGTTTTGAACTTGACTGCTCGACTGAGGGATAATTGTATGTGTGGGGTACAGAGATGAGGTAGTCTTTTAAAAATCATGTTAAACACTATTATTGCACAGTGAGTCCATGCAATTTATGTGACTTGTTGAGCACATCTTTACTCCTGAACTTATCTTGGTTTGCCATAACAAAAGAGTTGAATACTTATTGACTCAAGACATTTCAGCGTTTCATTTTCAATGAATTAGTCAACATTTCTAAAAACATAATTCCACTTTGACATTATGGGGTGATACAAAATCTAAATTCAATCCATTTTAAATTCGGTCTGTAACACAACAATGTGGAACAAGTCAAGGGGTGTGAATACTTTCTGAAGGCTCTGTATATAATATTTTCTGTCTGTTCTTGGTTGACTGGTTGATCCACGCAGTCTGGGGTTCTTGGTGCTGGTGGAACTGGAATGAAGCCAGTTGGGCCTGGAGGGTTCGGTCCTGTCTTGACAACTGAACTAGTCAGACCTAAAACCTCAACCACAGGACTCCTCCAGGCAGTCCACAGAGACGACACTACAATTACAGATCCAAACCTGGTCCCAAATGGCACTCCATTCACTCTATACTACACTACTTTTAACCAGGGTCTATGCCTGGGGAGGGTAGTGCACTATATATTGGGAATAGGATGCCAATTCAGACACAGCCCTAGACTGTCTGGAACCTCTCAATCTCTTACACGGTGAGGACAGGGCCTAGAAATCCACAGCACGGTGAGGACGGGGCCTAGAAATCCACAGCACGGTGAGGACGGGGCCTAGAAATCCACAGCACGGTGAGGACAGGGCCTAGAAATCCACAGCACGGTGAGGACAGGGCCTAGAAATCCACAGCACGGTGAGGACAGGGCCTAGAAATCCACAGCACGGTGAGGACAGGGCCTAGAAATCCACAGCACGGTGAGGACAGGGCCTAGAAATCCACAGCACGGTGAGGACAGGGCCTAGAAATCCACAGCACGGTGAGGACAGGGCCTAGAAATCCACAGCACGGTGAGGACAGGGCCTAGAAATCCACAGCACGGTGAGGACAGGGCCTAGAAATCCACAGCACGGTGAGGACGGGGCCTAGAAATCCACAGCACGGTGAGGACGGGGCCTAGAAATCCACAGCACGGTGAGGACAGGGCCTAGAAATCCACAGCAGCCCCCCCGACCTCTCAATCTCTTACACTGTGAGGACAGGGCCTAGAAATCCACAGCAGCCCCCCGACCTCTCAATCTCTTACACGGTGAGGACAGGGCCTAGAAATCCACAGCAGCCCCCCGACCCCCTAACCCTATCTTCACCCTACCTCAGAATCCCTCCAAATAGGGCCTGCTCAAAATGTATTACACCCTAACCTCAGACCCCTCAGCACCCCTCTCTTCCACTAAAAACACATCAATCTTCTTAGAATGTAGCAACCCCCCCCCCCTCCTCCTCTGTCCCCAAGTGATGGTAGGGGACAGAAGCAGTAATGCAGCTAAGTTGAGCCCTGACTGAGACTATGTACCTCCTCCATTACATCTTATAGGGAACCCAGCTACTCTTAGTCCTGTCTATGTACCTCCTCCATTACATCTTATAGGGAACCCAGCTACTCTTAGTCCTGTCTATGTACCTCCTCCATTACATCTTATAGGGAACCCAGCTACTCTTAGTCCTGTCTATGTACCTCCTCCATTACATCTTATAGGGAACCCAGCTACTCTTAGTCCTGTCTATGGACCTCCTCCATTACATCTTATAGGGAACCCAGCTACTCTTAGTCCTGTCTGTACCTCCTCCATTACATCTTATAGGGAACCCAGCTACTCTTAGTCCTGTCTATGTACCTCCTCCATTACATCTTATAGGGAACCCAGCTACTCTTAGTCCTGTCTATGTACCTCCTCCATTACATCTTATAGGGAACCCAGCTACTCTTAGTCCTGTCTATGGACCTCCTCCATTACATCTTATAGGGAACCCAGCTACTCTTAGTCCTGTCTATGTACCTCCTCCATTACATCTTATAGGGAACCCAGCTACTCTTAGTCCTGTCTATGGACCTCCTCCATTACATCTTATAGGGAACCCAGCTACTCTTAGTCCTGTCTATGGACCTCCTCCATTACATCTTATAGGGAACCCAGCTACTCTTAGTCCTGTCTATGTACCTCCTCCATTACATCTGATAGGGAACCCAGCTACTCTTAGTCCTGTCTGTACCTCCTCCATTACATCTTATAGGGAACCCAGCTACTCTTAGTCCTGTCTATGGACCTCCTCCATTACATCTTATAGGGAACCCAGCTACTCTTAGTCCTGTCTATGGACCTCCTCCATTACATCTTATAGGGAACCCAGCTACTCTTAGTCCTGTCTATGGACCTCCTCCATTACATCTTATAGGGAACCCAGCTACTCTTAGTCCTGTCTATGGACCTCCTCCATTACATCTTATAGGGAACCCAGCTACTCTTAGTCCTGTCTATGTACCTCCTCCATTACATCTTATAGGGAACCCAGCTACTCTTAGACCTGTCTATGTACCTCCTCCATTACATCTTATAGGGAACCCAGCTACTCTTAGTCCTGTCTGTACCTCCTCCATTACATCTTATAGGGAACCCAGCTACTCTTAGTCCTGTCTGGACCTCCTCCATTACATCTTATAGGGAACCCAGCTACTCTTAGTCCTGTCTATGGACCTCCTCCATTACATCTTATAGGGAACCCAGCTACTCTTAGTCCTGTCTATGTACCTCCTCCATTACATCTTATAGGGAACCCAGCTACTCTTAGTCCTGTCTATGGACCTCCTCCATTACATCTTATAGGGAACCCAGCTACTCTTAGTCCTGTCTATGGACCTCCTCCATTACATCTTATAGGGAACCCAGCTACTCTTAGTCCTGTCTATGGACCTCCTCCATTACATCTTATAGGGAACCCAGCTACTCTTAGTCCTGTCTGACATCCTCCATTACATCTTATAGGGAACCCAGCTACTCTTAGTCCTGTCTATGGACCTCCTCCATTACATCTTATAGGGAACCCAGCTACTCTTAGACCTGTCTATGTACCTCCTCCATTACATCTTTGAGGGAACCCAGCTACTCTTAGTACTGTCTATGTACCTCCTCCATTACATCTTATAGGGAACCCAGCTACTCTTAGTCCTGTCTATGGACCTCCTCCATTACATCTTATAGGGAACCCAGCTACTCTTAGTCCTGTCTATGGACCTCCTCCATTACATCTTATAGGGAACCCAGCTACTCTTAGTCCTGTCTATGGACCTCCTCCATTACATCTTATAGGGAACCCAGCTACTCTTAGTCCTGTCTATGGACCTCCTCCATTACATCTTATAGGGAACCCAGCTACTCTTAGTCCTGTCTATGGACCTCCTCCATTATATCTTATAGGGAACCCAGCTACTCTTAGTCCTGTCTATGGACCTCCTCCATTACATCTTATAGGGAACCCAGCTACTCTTAGTCCTGTCTATGTACCTCCTCCATTACATCTTATAGGGAACCCAGCTACTCTTAGACCTGTCTATGTACCTCCTCCATTACATCTTATAGGGAACCCAGCTACTCTTAGTCCTGTCTGTACCTCCTCCATTACATCTTATAGGGAACCCAGCTACTCTTAGTCCTGTCTGGACCTCCTCCATTACATCTTATAGGGAACCCAGCTACTCTTAGTCCTGTCTATGGACCTCCTCCATTACATCTTATAGGGAACCCAGCTACTCTTAGTCCTGTCTATGTACCTCCTCCATTACATCTTATAGGGAACCCAGCTACTCTTAGTCCTGTCTATGGACCTCCTCCATTACATCTTATAGGGAACCCAGCTACTCTTAGTCCTGTCTATGGACCTCCTCCATTACATCTTATAGGGAACCCAGCTACTCTTAGTCCTGTCTATGGACCTCCTCCATTACATCTTATAGGGAACCCAGCTACTCTTAGACCTGTCTATGTACCTCCTCCATTACATCTTTGAGGGAACCCAGCTACTCTTAGTCCTGTCTATGGACCTCCTCCATTACATCTTATAGGGAACCCAGCTACTCTTAGTCCTGTCTGGACCTCCTCCATTACATCTTATAGGGAACCCAGCTACTCTTAGTCCTGTCTATGTACCTCCTCCATTACATCTTATAGGGAACCCAGCTACTCTTAGTACTGTCTATGTACCTCCTCCATTACATCTTATAGGGAACCCAGCTACTCTTAGTCCTGTCTATGTACCTACTCCATTACATCTTATAGGGAACCCAGCTACTCTTAGTCCTGTCTGTACCTCCTCCATTACATCTTATAGGGAACCCAGCTACTCTTAGTCCTGTCTATGGACCTCCTCCATTACATCTTATAGGGAACCCAGCTACTCTTAGTCCTGTCTATGGACCTCCTCCATTACATCTTATAGGGAACCCAGCTACTCTTAGTCCTGTCTGTACCTCCTCCATTACATCTGATAGGGAACCCAGCTACTCTTAGTCCTGTCTATGTACCTCCTCCATTACATCTTATAGGGAACCCAGCTACTCTTAGTCCTGTCTATGTACCTCCTCCATTACATCTTATAGGGAACCCAGCTACTCTTAGTCCTGTCTATGTACCTCCTCCATTACATCTTATAGGGAACCCAGCTACTCTTAGTCCTGTCTGTACCTCCTCCATTACATCTGATAGGGAACCCAGCTACTCTTAGTCCTGTCTCTGTACCTCCTCCATTACATCTTATAGGGAACCCAGCTACTCTTAGTCCTGTCTATGTACCTCCTCCATTACATCTTATAGGGAACCCAGCTACTCTTAGACCTGTCTATGTACCTCCTCCATTACATCTTATAGGGAACCCAGCTACTCTTAGCCCTGTCTATGGACCTCCTCCATTACATCTTATAGGGAACCCAGCTCCTCTTAGTCCTGTCTATGTACCTCCTCCATTACATCTTATAGGGAACCCAGCTACTCTTAGTCCTGTCTATGTACCTCCTCCATTACATCTTATAGGGAACCCAGCTACTCTTAGTCCTGTCTATGTACCTCCTCCATTACATCTTATAGGGAACCCAGCTACTCTTAGTCCTGTCTATGTACCTCCTCCATTACATCTTATAGGGAACCCAGCTACTCTTAGTCCTGTCTATGTACCTCCTCCATTACATCTTATAGGGAACCCAGCTACTCTTAGTCCTGTCTATGGACCTCCTCCATTACATCTTATAGGGAACCCAGCTACTCTTAGTCCTGTCTATGGACCTCCTCCCTTCTCTATGTCTTATAGGAAACCCTCACCGCCCAGCTTTCATACAGTTAACCCTTGCCACTCATCTTTCCCTCCCCCATATCTATATATCTTATAACATTAGCGAGCCCTTCGCTGCGCATGTTTCTTGGGAGTGAAGGGGTTAATGCAGGTCATATGGAGACAGGAGGGGGAGGCTGGCTGGGTCCAGTTGTGAAATATTGCAATGGAAACCCTATAGGGGCCTTTCTGTTCTATAGGCTACGAGCCAGCAGCCTGCCTTGTCCCATACCTGCTCTAGTAACTGAGACTGAGCCGTGTGTGTGTGTGTGTGTGTGTGTGTGTGTGTGTGTGTGTGTGTGTGTGTGTGTGTGTGTGTGTGTGTGTGTGTGTGTGTGTGTGTGTGTGTGTGTGTGTGTGTGTGTGTGTGTGTGTGTGTGTGTGTGTGTGTGTGTGTGTGTGTGTGTTATAAGCACTGCTCAGGGTAATGCATCATAGAGGACCATCATTTTTCTTAATGTTTTAAGTGGTCTCCTTCCTTCTGTCACATTCATAGTAGAAAAGTAAGTGCAGACTTGATCCACCTCAGCCCTTTTCCCCTTCTTGTCCCTCTCCCTCTGCTGGGGGTCTACTCCATAGCCCTGGCCCCTTCTTGTCCCTCTCCCTCTGCTGGGGGTCTACTCCATAGCCCTGGCCCCTTCTTGTCCCTCTCCCTCTGCTGGGGGTCTACTCCATAGCCCTGGCCCCTTCTTGTCTCTCTCCCTCTGCTGGGGGTCTACTCCATAGCCCTGGCCCCTTCTTGTCCCTCTCCCTCTGCTGGGGGTCTACTCCATAGCCCTGGCCCCTTCTTGTCCCTCTCCCTCTGCTGGGGGTCTACTCCATAGCCCTGGCCCCTTCTTGTCCCTCTCCCTCTGCTGGGGGTCTACTCCATAGCCCTGGCCCCTTCTTGACCCTCTCCCTCTGCTGGGGGTCTACTCCATAGCCCTGGCCCTTGTCCCTCTCCCTCTGCTGGGGGTCTACTCCATAGCCCTGGCCCCTTCTTGTCCCTCTCCCTCTGCTGGGGGTCTACTCCATAGCCCTGGCCCCTTCTTGTCCCTCTCCCTCTGCTGGGGGTCTACTCCATAGCCCTGGCCCTTGTCCCTCTCCCTCTGCTGGGGGTCTACTCCATAGCCCTGGCCCCTTCTTGTCCCTCTCCATCTGCTGGGGGTCTACTCCATAGCCCTGGCCCCTTCTTGTCCCTCTCCTTCTGCTGGGGGTCTACTCCATAGCCCTGGCCCCTTCTTTAACCAGCACCGTGTGTGCGCGTATGGTGGGGGTGCTGGGGAGTATGGTGCTGGGGAGTATGGTGGGGGTGCTGGGGAGTATGGTGGGGGTGCTGGGGAGTATGGTGGGGGTGCTGGGGCGTGTGGGTTCTGGGATATGATGGCAGTGTAGGATGGGGATGCTGGGGAATGATGGCAGTGTAGGATGGGGGTGCTGGTAAATGATGCGGGTGCTGGGGAATGATGGCAGTGGGGGTGCTGGAGCATGGTGGGGGTGCTGGGGCATGATGATAGTGTAGGATGGGGGTGCTGGGGAATGATGGCAGTGAAGGGTGGGGGAGGTAGAGGTAGAAGAGGTTGCCAGCCCTGTCAGCTCTCCCAGTTCTGCCTCTTTCCCAAAGTTTCAAAGGAGTTTGACTTGGAGAGATCCAGAGGCCAGGCCTGGGAGTCAGAGAGCGGTTATACCAGAGTGCTCAGACCCTGGGGGGGAATTCTCTCTGCGTCTTCTGATCCTGCCTGGAATGTTTTAGAGAAGCTCTACTCAGTTTACTTCTCTGTTCCCCTCCCTCCCCCCGGCTCCTCTGTTCCCATCCCCCCCGGCTCCTCTGTTCCCCTCCCTCCCCCCCCGGCTCCTCTGTTTAGAAGCAACAGGGGAGGGATCTTCCCTCTGCTAAGTCTGCTAGGTTAGAGACAATTCTGAAGTCTGAGTGAGACTGCATCCCAAATGGCACCCCTGTAGCACTACTTTTGACCAGGACCCGTAGGGTTAATGATATCAGTAGGCCTGTGTGTGATGCACTACTTTTGAGCAGGACGCATAGGGTTAATCATATCAGTAGGCCGGTGTTTGATGCACTACTTTTGAGCAGGACCTGTAGGGTTAATGATATCAGTAGGCCTGTGTATGATGCACTACTTTTGAGCAGGACCCGTAGGGTTAATGATATCAGTAGGCCTGTGTATGATGCACTACTTTTGAGCAGGACCTGTAGGGTTAATGATATCAGTAGGCCTGTGTATGATGCACTACTTTTGAGCAGGACCCGTAGGGTTAATGATATCAGTAGGCCTGTGTATGATGCACTACTTTTGAGCAGGACCCGTAGGGTTAATGATATCAGTAGGCCTGTGTATGATGCACTACTTTTGAGCAGGGCCCGTAGGGTTAATGATATCAGTAGACCTGTGTGTGATGCACTACTTTTGAGCAGGGCCCGTAGGGTTAATGATATCAGTGTAGGCCTGTGTGTGATGCACTACTTTTGAGCAGGACCCGTAGGGTTAATGATATCAGTAGGCCTGTGTATGATGCACTACTTTTGAGCAGGACCTGTAGGGTTAATGATATCAGTAGGCCTGTGTATGATGCACTACTTTTGAGCAGGACCCGTAGGGTTAATGATATCAGTAGGCCTGTGTTTGATTCACTACTTTTGAGCAGGACCCGTAGGGTTAATGATATCAGTAGGCCTGTGTTTGATTCACTACTTTTGAGCAGGACCCGTAGGGTTAATGATATCAGTAGGCCTGTGTATGATGCACTACTTTTGAGCAGGACCCGTAGGGTTAATGATATCAGTAGGCCTGTGTTTGATTCACTACTTTTGAGCAGGACCCGTAGGGTTAATGATATCAGTAGGCCTGTGTTTGATTCACTACTTTTGAGCAGGACCCGTAGGGTTAATGATATCAGTAGGCCTGTGTATGATGCATGTGAAGGATTGACAACCTACTTTTTATAGGTTTGTCGATCTTGTCTCATTGCTGCAACTCCCCAACGGTCTGGGGAGAGGCGAAGATCGAGTCATGCGTCCTCCGAAAACATAACCCGCCAAACAGAGCTTCTTAACACCAGCCCGCTTAACCCGGAAGCCAGCCGCACCAATGTGTCGGAGGAAACACCATTCAACTGACTACCGGAGTCAGCCTGCAGACACCCGGCCCACCACAAGGGATCGCTAAAGCGTGATGATCCAAGCCCTCCCATAACCCGGACAATTGTGCGCCGCCCTATGGGACTCCCGGTCACGGACGGTAGTGGCACAGCCCGGGATTGAACCCAGGTCTGTAGTGACGCCTCAAGCACTGCGATGCAGTGCCTTAGACCGCTGCTCCACTCGGGAGGCCCACAATATACGCTTCTATAGGTTTCTGTGTACGCGTCCTCATGAGAATATGTAGAGAAAGTATAGACTGAGCATTCCAGAAAGTAGGCGGGCCACATTTACAGTAGCTACAGTGTCTGCGACATTCTTGTTAGAATTTGTTGTTGTTATTTTATTCAAAGGGCTAGTATTTGCATATAAGAAGATGGCTGTATTATGTAATGTGTCCGATGGGAATATTTAAATATCTAATCGGGGGGGGGGAGAGAGAGAGAGCTCTGGTCAAAAGTAACATACTATGTAGGGAATAGAGTGCCATTTATGCAGTGTATTCAATAGGGAAGGGTACTAGAGAAGGGGAGAAGATTCTCACCGTGAAACTGCAAAAGCAGAACAAACACAGAACAGTCGTGCAGGAAGAATTCATTTTCCTCTGTTTCTTAACTCAATTTACTGTCGTTGTATTTTTAGATATCCAGAACAGCAGTATCCAAGCAAACCATTAGCCTGTTAGAGACGAGGGGAAGTGGTTTTGGGTGAAATTTAACAGGGTCCCAGATACACATCAACTGGTCTTATAATGTGGTTATCCATGTAATGCAGTGGAGGCTTTTAGCGGTGGTGTTAAGAGCAGGACAGGGACACTCATATACTCTCATACAACAGAAAGGATGTTGCTTCAGTATTTTTCCATCTAAGGCCCATATGTTTTGTCAAATTCTCTCTGAGAGGATTCCTGTTGGTTGGTGATATCATCTCCTCAGAGGAGTCCTACTTTACAGCGCTCGTCCTCTCTCCTATCCCCCTCCCTTTCTCTCTTTTTTTCTATTTCTCTCACTCATCACTCTCTCTGAGACAGTCTGGCTAAGGGGGTGAGGAAGGCGACCCTCCCGTCTGATAGCATTGAGTCATCATGCTTTATGACATATGAAGTGGGTTTTAACTTCCCCCTTCCTCTCTGGCTCTTCTCCCTTTCTGTGTCTGTAATCCTGTATCTTTTTCCTCTCTTTTTTCCTCTGATGGAAGGCAGGCAGGGGTCAAGGCAGGCAGGGGTCAAGGCAGGCAGGGGTCAAGGCAGGCAGGGGTCAGGGCAGGCAGAGGTCAGGGTCAGGTTAAAGAGTGGAGCGGGGGGTCTCCTTTCCATTCAAATGATAGTGACTGGCTCCTCCAGCTTCTCCCTCCTTTTCCTCCTCAGACCCTGCTTTATATATTCTGTGTTTATAGCTTCCTCCAGTGGAAATGTGTGTAATTTAGCCCTGACTGTTGCCCTGCTATTCTCTCTGAGTTTCATGCTTCACAGCAGAAGAGCTGTCAGAGAGAGAATCGAAGGTTGTGTCCCAAAAGGCACCCTATTCCCTAAGGGCCTATAGGGCTCAGGTCAAAAGTAGTGCACTACATAGGCATTTATCCCAAAAGGCACCCTATTCACTAAGCGCGAGCCGCCCAGCTAATGGTTATGTTGGTCCTCTCAAACCCCACAGGAATGCAACAATGTTTTATTGAATTAATTTGCATCCGTGGTGGCAGCAGGATAAATCAGGCAGGATTCTGTGGCGTGAACTCAGACTAGATGTATTTGAGAAATAACAACCGGATGTGAGGAAGGGGACAACCTTAGATGGACGGGTCACTTCATGTACGTCATCAGGAGTCGCATCTCAGCCGTGTCACTTCCTGTGGAATGGTTATCAGTGCTGCTTCTTCCCTGTGACTGTGACTGACAGTCAGTGAGAGGACAACTGTGGAATGAACCACTGACTCATTAATTCCACAGTGGTTTGATTGACAGCTCTCTGATTTGAATAAGTCCACCTCTGTTACTCCAACACTTGACTTACAGTGCATTCGGAAAGTATTCACACCCTTTGACTTTTTCCACACTTTAAGTTACAGCCTTTTTCTAAAATGTATGTATTTTTTCCCTCAATCTTCACACAATACCCCATAATGACAAAGCAAAAACAAGTTTTTGCAAATGTATTAAAAAAGCTGATATTACATTTACATAAGTATTCAGAAACTTTACTCTGTACTTTGTTGAAGCACCTTTGGCAGCGATTACAGCCATGAGACTTCTTGGGTATGATGCTACAAGCTTGGCATACTTGTATTTGGGGAGTTTATCCCATTCTTCTCTGCAGATCCTCTCAAGCTCTCTCCAGAGATGTTCGATCGGGTTCAAGTCCAGGCTCTGGCTGGGCCACTCAAGGACATTCAGCGATTTGTCCCGAAGCCACTCCTGTGTTGTCTTGGCTGTGTGCTTAGGGTCGTTGTCATGTTGGAAGGTGAACCTTCGCCCCAGTCTGAGGTCCTGAAAACCTGCTCCAGAGTTCTCATCAAGGATCTCTCTGTAATTCGTCTTTGCCTCGATCCTGACTAATCTCCCAGTCCCTGCCACTGATAAACATCCCCACAACATGATGCTGCCACCACCATGCTTCACCGTAGGGATGGCGCCAGGTTTCCTCCAGACGTGACGCCTGGCATTCATGCCAAAGAATTCGCTCTTGGTTTCATCAGACCAGAGAATTTTGTTTCTCATGGTCATAGTCCTTGTTTGACGAACTCCAAGCAGGCAGTCATGTGCCTTTTACTGAGGAGTGGCTTCTGTCTGGCCCCTCTACCATAAAGGCCTGATTGGTGGAGTGCTGCAGAGATGGTTGTCCTTCTGGAAAGTTCTACCATCTCCACAGAGGAACTCTGGAGCTCTGTCAGAGTGACCATCGGGTTCTTGGTCACCTCCCTGACCAAGGCCCTTCTCCCCCGATTGCTAAGTTTGGCCGGGTAGCCAGCTCTAGGAAGAATCTTGATTGGTTCAAACTTCTTCCATTTAAGAATGTTGGAGGCCAATGTGTTCTTGGGGACCTTCAATCCTTTGACCTCATGGCTTGGTTTTTGCTCTGACATGCACTGTCAACTGTGGGACCTTATATAGACAGGTGTGTGCCTTTCCAAGTCATATCCAATCAATTGAATTTACCACAGGTGGACTCCAATCAAGTTGTAGAAACATCTCAAGGATGATCAATGGAAACAGGATGCACCTGAACTCAATTTCGAGTCTCATAGAAAAGGGTCTGAATACTTATGTAAATAAGGTATTTCAAAAAAAATAAAAAACTTTTTTTTTAGATTAAGGCTGTAACAAAATGTCAAGGTGTCTGAATACTTTATGAAGGCACTGTATGGTAGTCCTCCCTAGCTCTGCCTCTGTAATGTTACAGGCCAGAAACCTGTTACTTGCTTTATCTCCTTTGTTTTAACTTTTTATATAACCTTTTATTTATTTAAGCAGGGAGTCGTGCTGAGACCACTGCCTCTTTCACAGATGAGCCCTGCACGAACACATCAATACACAACACTTTGTTAGCTTTGAAAATAGATTGACAGCTAAGAGGACATGCAACATGTCTGTCCTGTGTGCTGGGCAGCAGACCGTTGATATTGGACAATGTACAGTAAGAGGAGCATGGCTATACCTGGCTATTCTCCTCTCAGCCAGCTGGCATCCTAGTTATTCCCCCTTGACGGGTTTCATTGAAATAGTCTGTGTATTCTCTCTGTCAATTCCATTTGCTTTATTGGGATGATGTAACGTTTTGCCAAAGTGTACTTTGGAGATGGAGTATTACATTTACAATATTAACAGAATTTAAATAATCATTATTGTCAACGGGACAATGGGTAGCAACAATAATTAAGGGTAAAAATAATCATACAATGGCAAAGAGGACATGTGCAGGTCAGTTGACACTGTCCCTCATCTTATGGCAGGCAGCAATGTAGTGCGCTGCCAACCCACAGCTCTCTGGGTCCTCCCCCAACAGGACGGGTAGCCTATTCTCATCAGAGAGGTCTTTGAAACCTTGAATAAGGGTTTCAAATTTGGGGAAGTGACACTCTCCAATTTTATATTGTTGACATTTTGTCAGGAAATGCAGCTCTGTCTCAGTTTCTGCTGTGGTGCAGTGGTTGCACAGCCTTTCCACTACAGGGGGCCAGGTTTTCCTGTGTCTACCCTTCTCAATGGCAAGGCTGTGCTCACTGAGCCTGTACTTTGTCAAGGTTTTTCAAAAAAAAAAAAGATCAGTAACCATGGTCAAATAGTTAGCCATGGTGTACTGTTGATTTGTGGCCAGATAGCACTACATTTAGCTTGGTGCTTGTGTTTCCCAGTAGGTAATGTAGTTCTGTTCTGACTGTGTTGTAATTTGGTTTATTCTGATCGATTTGGATGTTCTGGTCCTGAGGCTTCAGTGTGTTAGGAAAACAGGCTTGTGAACTCAGCCCCAGGACCAGCTGGATGAGGGGACTATTTTATTTGCTCAGCTCTTGGTATTGCAGGACTTGGTAATGATATGAGAGGGGGTCACTGTATTTTAGATGTAATTGCAATGTAATTGCAATTTAAGAAATATATATTATTAGTGGATATTGGCCTAAATCTGCCCTGCATGCATTGTTTGTAGTTTTCCTCTGGACATGTAGGATTATCTTACAGAATTCTGTATGCAGGATTTCAATGGGGTGTTTGTCCCATTGGTTGAAATCTTGTTTTGCAAGTGGACTTCACACCTCACTGTCATTAAGTGCAATTGGTTCAAAGACTCATTCAATTAGTTTTAGCCACATTTTTATAGGTATTTCAATTTGAATTAGCTTTTTAATGGCGTAGAATGCCCTGCGTGCTTTCTCTCTGTTCATTCACTGCCTCATTAAGGTGTCCAGTTGAAAACATTACACTCACAAAAGTTCCAAAAGAATATAAACATTTTAAATGTCATATGTCTGTATACAGTTGTAACGATGTGCAAATAGTTAAAGTACAAAAGGGAAAATAAATAAACATAAATGTGGGTTATATTTACAATGGTTCTTCGCTGGTTGCCCGTTTCTTGTGGCAACAGGTCACATCTTGCTGCTGTGATGTCACACTGTGGTATTTCACCCAGTAGATATGGGAGTTTATCAAAATTGGGTTTGTTTTGTCATTCTTTGTGTATCTGTGTAATCTGAGGGAGATATGTGTCTCTATAGTCATACATTTGGCAGGAGGTTAGGAAGTGCAGCTCAGTTTACACCTCCTTTTGTGGGCAGTGTGCACATAGCCTGTCTTCTATTGAGAGCCAGGTCTGCCTACGGCGGCCTTTCTCAATAGCAAGGCTACGCTCACTGAGTCTGTACATAGTCAAAGCTTTCCTTAAGTTTGGGTCAGTCACAGTGGTCAGGTATTCTGCCACTGTGTACTCTCTGTTTAGGGCCAACTTGCTTAGGGGACTCTTCTCTGGGTTCATTTCTCTGTAGGTGATGGATTTGTTATTGTTGGTTTTTTGGAATCGCTTCCTTAGTCTCCCTGTCTCTCTTTCAGCAGGTGGGACACAAACCGGCACAAAGTTATGATGGTTCTTTCCACCGTATTGTCTCTTTGTACCAGGGGTCATTGTAACTAAGAACTTCTTACATGACTTGCTTGCTTAAGTAAAGGTTAGTTAAATACAAATTGAGTAGCTCTTACCCAACCCAAGGTGATGCAGCCAGAGACATGGTTTTGATGAGCATATTAGAGAGAGACTCTTGTTTTTGGTGGAACCACACAAAGTTATGACAGTTCCTGTTCCATCTCTGAGATTAAAGACAACCAATAACAAACTAAATCCACCATAGTGCCATAATGAATGCCAACGGCTTATCCCCTCTTGAGTTATGGGGCGGGGCTTATCTCTCGAGTTATGGGGAGGGGCTTATCCCCTCTTGTGTTATGGGGCGGGGCTTATCCCCTCTTGTGTTATGGGGTGGGGCTTATCCCCTCTTGTGTTATGGGGAGGGGCTTATCCCCTCTTGTGTTATGGGGAGGGGCTTATCCCCTCTTGTGTTATGGGGAGGGGCTTATCCCCTCTTGTGTTATGGGGAGGGGCTTATCCCCTCTTGAGTTATGTTTTTCTTTTTATTGAACAGAATAAAGTGTTTTACATTACATGTGGTGATATGACATTTCTGGCAAGGTAGGTATTCTGGAATCGGTTCAAAGTCAAATTTTTGCCATGTGATTTGTTGCCCTGGAGTTGTTTGAATATACAGACATACGCCTACTGTACTTTAATATATAATCAATTTAAACATCTGCGTCTTGGCACGAAATATGCAATATGTCCCACAGTGGATTGAGCTATGAAATATGAACAGAAGCCAATTAGTGGGCGGTTTTATTATCAGATCTGTCTCCAATATGACACGGTACTGTGGTATGCAGGCTCATCTGTGTTACCCTGCAGGTATAGAACCAAATATCATCTCTGCCCGGCCTGTGTTTCCCTGCAGGTATAGAACCAAATATCATCTCTGCCCGGCCCCATGGAGGAATTAGAGTAGGGATGGGCATGAGTAATGGAGTACTCCAACTGACGGCAAAACTCAATCTTTAACCAGAGATAATATTTTTTTCAAAATACTGTAAAAGTATTTGGTGGAATTTGTCTGGATGACAACGTTAATTTGCTTTGACTCTAGTGTTCCATTTGTACATATGCGGGACACAACAAATTTACCAAGCCAAATATCACACAGGTCTACTCCCTTTTTCCCTCCATGTCTCACTCACTCAGTGGCTTTCAGACCGCTCCCTCTACACACGCATGCTGTATGTGCCTACAGAAATAAATGCCAATGAAAAACGTATCTAACTGATGGCATACACAGGCTCCATTCCTTGCCCATTGATGACAGTTTTATCACCATTTTTTAATGAGCTGCAGTTTTGGAAAGATTGCGTAAAAATTCATCAGTTGCTTTTTGGTCTTTAATTTAAGGTTAGGCATAAGGTTAACAGTGTGGTTAAGGGTTAGGTTTATAATCAGATTTTAAGAAGCATATTTGTAGAAACAGGCAGGGTTGATGACTTTGTGGATGTTGTAACAAGCGTCAGTGATGACCCTACATTGTGAACTGCTACTGGCATTTAGAATGGGTTAGCCCAGGCTAATATTACCCCCTAAACAGACAGGATCCACACTGAAAGTATGCAAAAACATTTGATAAAGACAGAGCGTAAAAATATGTCCTGACTGTAATTCATCCCCATGCAGGGTTCAATGTAGAGTTGTTAATCCATGTAGAAATTGAAAAGAAGACAGAGTTTCGTTTGTAACCCTGAAAAATCCGCTCCGTTTCAAATGATCAGTCACAGAATAACTGTTCCAGACACGAGATGCCGTTGCACAGCCATAGGTTTCCACAAACACCTCTGTTGAGATTACCAATCTTCATGTACATACATACATACACACACACACACACACACACACACACACACACACACACACACACACACACACACACACACACACACACACACACACACACACACACACACACACAGTTGAAGTCGGAAGTTTACATACACTTAGGTTGGAGTCATTAACTTGTTTTTCAACCACTCCACAAATTTCTTGTTAAACTATTTTGGCAAGTTGGTTAGGACATCTACTTTGTGCATGACACAAGTAATTTTTCCAACAATTGTTTACAGACAGATTATTTCACTTATAATTCACTGTATCACAATTCCAGTGGGTCAGAAGTTTACATACACTAAGTTGACTGTGCCTTTAAACAGCTTGGAAAATTCCAGAAAATTGTGTCATGGTTTTAGAAGCTTCTGATAGGCTAATTGACATCATTTGATTCAATTGGAGGTGTACCTGTGGATGTATTTCAAGGCCTACCTTCAAACTCAGTGCCTCTTTGCTTGACATTATGGGAAAATCAAAAGAAATCAGCCAAGACCTCAGAAAAAAATTGTAGACCTCCACAAGTCTGGTTCATCCTTTGGAGCAATTTCCAAACGCCTGAAGGTACCACGTTCATCTGTACAAACAATAGTACGCAGTATAAACACCATGGGACCACGCAGCCGTCATACCGCTCAGGAAGGAGACGTGTTCTGTCTCCTAGAGATGAACGTACTTTGGTGTGAAAAATGCTAATCAATCCCAGAACAACAGCAAAGGACCTTTTGAAGATGCTGGAGGAAACGGTACAAAAGTATCTATATCCACAGTAAAACAAGTCCTATATCGACATAATCTGAAAGGCCGCTCAGCAAGGAAGAAGCCACTGCTCCAAAACCTCCATTAAAAAAAGCCAGACAGACTTTGTAACTGTACATGGGGACAAAAATCGTACTTTTTGGAGAAATGTCCTCTGGTCTGATGAAACAACAAAAATAAAACTGTTAGGCAATAATGACCATCGTTATGTTTGGAGGAAAAAGGGGGAGGCTTGCAAGCTGAAGAACACCATTCCAACCGTGAAGCACGGGGGTGGCAGCATCATGTTGTGGGGGTGCTTTGCTGCAGGAGGGACTGGTGCACTTCACAAAATAGATGGCATCATGAGGATGGAGAATTATGTGGATATATTGAAGCAACATCTCAAGACATCAGTCAGGAAGTTAAAGCTTGGTCGCAAATGGACAATGACCCCAAGCATACTTCCAAAGTTGTGGCAAAATGGCTTAAGGACAACAAAGTCAAGGTATTGGAGTGGCCATCACAAAGCCCTGACCTCAATCCCATAGAACATGTGTGGGCAGAACTGAAAAAGCGTGTGTGAGCAAGGAGGCCTACAAACCTGACTCACTTACACCAGCTCTGTCAGGAGGAATGGGCCAAAATTCACCCAACTTATTGTGGGAAGCTTGTGGAAGGCTACCCGAAACGTTTGACCCAAGTTAAACAATTTAAAGGTAATCCTACGAAATACTAATTGTGTGTGTGTAAACTTCTGACCCACTGGGAATGTGATGAAAGAAATAAAAGCTGAAATTAATTATTCTCTACTATTATTCTGACATTTCACATTCTTAAAATAAAGTTTTGATCCTAACTGACCTAAAACAGGGAATTTTTAC